>NC_142948.1:36168503-36351003 GCF_046866305.1 Octopus bimaculoides | reverse complement strand
ATATATATATATATATATATATATATATATATATATATATATATATATATATATATATATATATATATATGCTTCTTTTTTAATTAGGCAAGCACAACATCTGATCTAAATACTGTTTTTATTAAAAGGACATCAAATTCCGAACACATACACAAACACACACATACATAAATATAAATGAATGAATGTATGTGTGTGTATATATGTATATATATACATACATACACATACATACACATATTTATGTACAATAGAAGGCACTTATTATAATCACAGATAATATTACCAAATGGTTAATATCAAAATTAGAGATACCAATTCTATGTTTAAAATGAATTATTAGCTGGTTATTGTTATCAAAAAAGCTTTGGCTCTAAGTGATCACACTAAGTGACTTCCAATATATATATGTGTGTGTATGTATATATATGTGTGTGTATATATATGTGTATATATATATATGTATGTCTATGTATATATATATGTATGTATATGTATATGATTGACCGTTGACTGAACACTATTCAATTTTTTTTCTCCGTGTTTTTCTCCTTGTCTCCGTATTCTTTCTGTTGAAGAGCGTAGCTCGAAACGTCAAAGACTTTCCGTATTCCCGAGCGTCATACTAATATATCCTTTTGTTATTTACACCACCTGTCCTCGTCTGTTGTTATTATTTGTATATTCTCCCATATATATGCGTATGTGTGTGTGTGTCCATATATAATATATATATATATATATATATATATATATATATATATAAAAGCTTGTTCTGCTCTACTTTTGTGTCAGTCAAACTATCTACTGCACGGATACAAGATAGATAGGTAAGTTATTGATTTTCATGATGTTGGAGAGGTAAGGGGATTCTTTTTTTTTCCTTGATATGGCCGTATTACATTTGGGAATCTTCACAAACAGTGTTGTCACATCTTTCTAATAATCTATTCAAGAGCCTCTGTGTGATTGCTTAACCTGTTGAAAATAGCAGCCAAATATCCCACAAATCACATCTGGATATTTTGAAAGAAAATTAAGGGACATATTGAGTAAGCTAGTGAGTTCTAGATACTCTTAAAAAGACAGAATGGTCAAATCAGGAAAGTCTGTCCAATGAGAACTCACCTGGAACTAAACAATAACACTGTTCAGGTAAATAAATGAGTCCAGAAAATAAATTTAAGCAATTTTCAAACAGGAAGGTTTGTGGGAGGGGGCTGTGTTAATTGGAGTTAGAATAATTAATTATATTTACAGCAATGATAAAAATCAAGATGTCGATATTGCAGTCACTATTCAAGGAAAAATCAACATGGTATTGGGGGAAAATGCCTTGCAGTACTAGTTCCGGCTCTTTGTGTTCCAAGTTTAAATTACTCTGAGGTCAAGTTTGCTTTTTATCCTTTCAGGGCTGATAAAACAGAGTACCAGTCAAGTACACACATACACATGTGGTGTAGGTGTTTGCATACACACACACACACACACACACACACACACACACACACACACACACACACACACACTACATAGAAGCAGATGGATAAGTGTATATGTAATATACATATGTGTGTTTATGTTTGTGTCATTATGTTCACTGAGATATTATATGTGTGTAGTGATAAGCAAGAATGAACTGCTTGACTTCTGTGTTGGTGGAAGCAGCAGCATTTGTAGTGGTGATGGTGGTCATGATGGTAGCCGTGGTAATAAGTTCTATTAAAATGAAGGGAGAAACCAATGAGAGGCACAAATGTAATGTAGCAAGCTTCAGCAAAACAGGTTTTCAACTAAAAGATGCAGGTGAGGATAAGGTGTGGATGATGATGATCATTGCAGTGACTTTAATTCACCAATCAGCTCACTCACACTCTCTAATAGCCTGTATCAATAATTATCTGATTTTGTACCAAATAATTACAGAACAATAAAAGAACACTCCCTACAGCTGTTCTCTCAATCATAAATCCCTCTTTCTCTTTCTCTCTCTCTCTCTCTCTCTCTCATACACAAATCACAAAAACCCCATCCTTACAATACCAAAATCTCTTTGCAACATTTATTCCTAATGCCTCAAGGTTTGTAGTTTCAAGGTATATTTACTAACAATAACAACCTTATATATTATTCGTGGGTATCTCTTCTTATTGTCTACACTATTTACGCACATAGTTTTTATACTGTCATTTAAATATACAGTTTCAGGCTTAACTGTATACTTTGAGAAGTTTGCTTTGCAACCATGTGATTCCAGGTTCAATCTCACAACATGGCACCTTGTGTCTTCCACAACATATAGCCTTGAGCTGTTGTTCAATACTTTGGGAGCAGAATATGGTAGATGGAAGCTATGTGGAAGTTTGTTTTGTGTGTGTGTGCATGTGTGTGTGTGTATGTGCATGTGTGTGTGTGTGTGTAGGGGCAGGTTTGCATGTATGCACATGTATTTCTGTGTGTACTGGTTTAAACTGGTAAACTGTAGTGTTGGTGCCATGACAAAATGCACCCAATGCACTCTGTAAACTGAATGGTGAATGGAAGGTGTCAAGTCATAGAAAAAGGTACCAAAATGGAATGTGCAAGTGAAACATGTCCCTGCCTACCCACCCATTTAGGAGGGCCAACCCATGCCATCTAAGATAGATGATGAGAAGAAGAATGAGGAGGAGGAGGAGGAGGAGGAAGAGGATAGACAGACAGACAGATAGATAGATAGATAGATAGATAGATAGATAGATAGATAGATAGATAGATAGATATTTTCTTTTATCTGTACATCTGCACATACATGCGCACACACGTGCGCATGCACACAAACAAATTCATGAAATATTATTCCAGAGAATGCTGGAGATGGAGTGAGTCTATTAAAAGACAGACAGCGGTCAAAGATAAAAACAAAGAGGAGTGGAGAAAAAAAATCAAAGAAAAAAGAGATGGAGGAAATAATATATGTTATCTTGTATATCTTCTGTGATACAGTTAACTGCTTATCTATTCCTAATCAGATGTATCCATCCATCAAACGATGATTATTGTCCAACTAATTAAGGAGCTATTTACAAGCTTCCTTTACAAAATGTAAAAAAAAAAAAAAAAGCAGATCATGAGAGTCTTTATGAGAGCATTCTATCTACTAGAAATAATAGCCAAGTTTTCTTTAGGAAAGGCTTACTGGATAATGTGGTATTGAGTTCACTGTGCTCAAGGAAAAAGACAGGACAGTCACATCTAGAATGCCTTGATCATAGATCTGTTTGGCTGTGGCTCACTCAAGACCTAACAACAACAATATTGACTCCAACTATATTCATATTTCCCTGTAGTAAATTCCTTTTTTGTTGTTTCTCCTTTGATTTAATCCCTGACATGATCAGAAAGTGAGTAAGGGCACTTTCCACTCTCCACTTTTATCAAAATAATCCTATTGATTTTTAGCTTACGAACCACTTCATTCAACCTTGAACCTTTTTAATGATAGGGTTGAGAAAAAGAGGAAAGGATTTTAAAGGAAAACTATAAGAAATGATGTCATTCAGCCAAAAGATAACATAACTGGATACATATGGACACTCTGAGGCACAAAACATACACACACCTCCAATAACCTGTTTGACTTACAACGAACAACAAAATGGAAAAAAATTATCATGATGACAAAGATAAAGTCGAGGTTCTGTTTTTTAGTTGTGAGAGGGGTATATAATTGGTTACAGCAACCTCAGTATATTACTTATTTCTTTATTGCCCACAAGGGGCTAAACATAGAGGGGTCAAACAAAGGGATTAAGGCGATTACATCAACCCCAGTGCATAACTGGTACTTAATTTATTGACCCCGAAAGGATGAAAGGTAAAGTCGACCTTGGCGGTATTTGAACTCAGAACATAACGGCAGACGAAATATCGCTAAGCACCTCAGTATATTACTAGTACTATTTTATCAGTTCCAGTGATATTTGAAGCTAGAAATAGCTGATCATCAAAATAGCTACCATAAAAACTGTTCGATTACACTCAGATCTCTCTGCTCAATCCATTTCAACCAGACACACTCTGTATGGGTTATAGTTTTATTTTTCCAAGCTAGCTAGAAACTGGTTTTAATAGACAAGACCCCCTTTAATTTATAGTTTCCACTGATCTGCCATCTCTCCAGCATGTTTTCTCTCTAATTACCAGGTCATTGTTCCTCTATGTTGATATTTACTTTTACAACATTCTCTCATCCTCTCCATCTCTCTCTCTCTCTCTATCTATCTATCTATCTATCTATCTATCTCTGGTACTTTAACATTTATCTATTCTCCCTTTCTTACTGCTTATACAACTCAACTCAGAATTTTCCCAACTGATTTTTTTTTACCTTTCATGTATGTCTTTTGTCATTTCAACTTCATCTCGTGCTTTCGGAAGTTCCATCAAAGTAATGCACAATGTGTGTGTGTATGTGTGTGTGCGTTTGTGTGTATATTTATGTATATGTGTATATATAAATACATATATTAAATAGGTAATAGCTAGCAACTGTTTAAAAATATTCAATTTAATAGAAGTGTGAGGGACAGTTTGTTTTATCATCTCCTACTTAATCACTTTTATCACTATTATTACTGTCTCATATACGCAAACACACACACACACACACACTATATATATATATATATATATATATATATATATATATATATATATATATAAAATCATCAGTATCATACATCATTATGTGTGTGTGTGTGTGTGTGTGTGTGTGCGTGTGTGTGTGTGGTAAATACTTAAATACTTCAGCTTCAAACAGAACTGTTAAGAGAGGAAGACAAGCTCCTATTAAATGGAAGTATTTTTCATAATAAAACCAACATATTGATATCAGTGGTGGTAGCAGCAGATGATGATGGTGAGCGGCGAAGATAGTAGACGATAGAAAATGATGGATAATGATGATGACAATGGTGGTGGTGATGACAATTATGGTGAATGATGAAGATGCTCTAACCATAACCATACTGTCATAATCAGACTGCCGCCTGTTTAAGTAGAATATCAAAACTGTCAATTTCACTGGTCTTTGAGGGTCTGTCAAGGCTACAGTTTCAAGCCCTTCCTTCCATCCAAACCATTCATAAAAAGAAGCCAGTGTATCATCTATGACTACATTATCCAATGTGATCTCTTTGGTGGGGTTGTTTTATTTTGCTTTTTTATGATTGAAAGGTATGATTTGAGGGGTATTTGGCTACTATTTGAAGTAGGTCAAGCAGCTGCATAGAAGCTCCCTTGAGGATGTTGATGAAGAATGATAATGATCGATGACAATGATGGATAATGATGAACGATGATGGATGATGATGGATGAAGATGATGGTGATAAATATCATGCTCATGGTTGATCATAGGTCAATATTTATCTTTGATGAAAGTAATCTTTTTGAAGGTGAAGGAGGTAAATCCCAACCTCTGCCCTGACAGACAACATACTGTTGAAAGTTCTAAAATAACCAGTAATATTCCTGGTGACAAATGGCTGTTTGTTTGTCTATTAATTAGAACAACTACTTAAAAATAAAAGAGACTTTCTAGCTGTGGAGGTCAAGAGATCACAGCTGACAGTAGTATGGGCATGTGGTTAGAATGTTTGAAGAAAGAACAGCAGAGCAGATTTTATGAGCCAGCCTAACTAGCAGGAGACATAGAAGTAGACCACAAGTGAGATGGTCTCTTTTTACAGGAGTTTCTTTTTACAGGAAACCAGTAAAAAAATTATTATTAACCCTTTCGTTACTGTATTTACTTTGAGATTCTCTGTTTCTTTCAATTAATTTTAAATATAACAAAGAATTTAGTAAAATAACTTAGTTATCATTCAGCTAGTCTTAGGAACATAAATTGCGACTAAGGTTTGGTGGAAGATTTTAATTCAAAACTTCTGAAAACAAGACATTTGTACTACAGAGCCAGAGGCAGTTTCAGCCAGGTTGGTGACAAAAGGGTTAGCAGAAAGAAATCTGAAATATAAAAAATGCTTAACTGTTGACATTTTTGATTATTTTTATATTGACACCAAGGAAGAAGTATCATCAACTGACTTTACCCCAGCATTTGATTGAAACCTCTTAATGTAGGTGACCCCAAGTCAATCATGATCCAGCAAACTGAGATGATAATTACAGAAGTTCCAACCATGACCATTCTGTCATATTCACACACATTCTATTTTGGACTACATTATCAAATCTGTCTTTCCTTATTTTTTTTATGTTATAGAGTGATTTGACTGTTGTTTTCAGCTTGTTAAGCAGATGTCAAACAACTTCATTGTTAAGTCAGTCTTATGTTATTAACCATGAAAGGATGATAGTCTCATGGAATTTGAACTCAAAACTGAAAGTGAAGCAACTTTACACAGGAACCACTTGTTTTGAAGGAGAGCACAGTTGCCACCCCCATCCCAGTTCTTAACCAGCACTCACTTTATTGACCCCACTCCCTCCAAAAGAATGAAAGGCAAAGACCTCGACAAGATTTGAACTCTGAATGTCAAAGAGACACAACTATAAAATGACTACAAGGCATTATTTTGTCCACTGCTCTACTAAATTCATCAAAACAGTTTGTCCATCACCCAATCACCACTTCGGTTGCTCTACCTACTGCTTTCATCTTTCAACAATTATCTACTCTCAAAATATATAATATTGATTTTTGCTAAATGTAATTTATGAGGTAAAGATTTGTCAAATGTAATTTAGCAATAAAAGTAAAATATTGAACTAATAACATTTCCATATCAAATAATGAAGCCTACGGCTACATAAAATAACTCTGTATATACTAATAATAATAATTATTATTTCGAGCATTATTATCATTATTATGTTTATTTACTTATTTACTTATTTATTTATTATAAGAATAACCATGTTACTAGAGTGATTGAGAAATAAGCAGTTCAAATTATGTTTTAAATAGTTTTCGTTGTATTTGTGAAAATACAATGATATGGTAATTCACTGAAGTGAATGGAATCGAATCAATTACAAATTATTGGACTTCATTTTGAATTTCTAGTTTTCATGTTTTTTGTTTGTTTGTTTTTTTTCATTATTATATGCGAAATTCCCAAAACATATCAGCTCAATGAGATTGTAAGTATTCGGGCAAAATACCTGCAACTTTTATCATTGTAATCCTGTATTATATTGATGATATATATATATATATATATATATATATATATCATTGTTATTACTTACAATTGGAATACAATTTGAATGTCAATCAATTTTACCTTTCTATAGTTTTGTCGTAGACATTTGTTCGTGTGACAAGTGAAACCAAAAAAAAAGAGACACAAATTGAAAAAAAATATACACACACACACATGTGTGTGTATGTGTGCATGTGTGTGTGCGCGCACTTGTGCGTGTGTGTGTGTGTGTGTGTGTACATATATAAAACAAATTGTAAATTCAATGGTAAAGAATAAGACAAGATACAGTCAATAGATTTGATGTTGTAATTTCCATGAAAACAATATGTAGTTATGTACTGAGTATCTGTGTAAAACTCTATAGCACAACTGTGGATAATTGTAAAGATCCAGACAGGCTAATTATATATGTTTGGATAAACACAGGTCAACAATGTTTGAGCAAACAGCATTAGATAAAAGACGAGAAGTCAGAATAAAAAAATCTTTTTTGATGGATGAAGGAGATTTATTAAGGGAGATAAAAGATTTTAGCTAAAATATGTATGAGGTGGAGAGGGGCATTAATAGAAACCATTTTCAGCTAAAAGCTATCTGCATATTTATAAAGACAGAAAATAAACTTAAAAGCTTGGATGAAACTCAAATGAGATTCGATGAAACATGGATAAAATTAGAATGAAATTAGATGAATTATGGATGAAATTAAATGAAACTTGTTTACAGCCAACCTTACAGGTTAGGTGTCTGTAGAAATTTGCAGCATAAATCATCAACTCCTACATGTGGGTTTATGCTGCGCATTCATGAAGGGACTTTGTCATGTAAGTTACTTGGTGACCCCTGCCAATGTTGTAAAGTGGTAAGCATTAGGAAGGGAATCCGACCATAGAAACCATGCAAAAATAGACAATAGAAATCAGGAAGCCAGCCTTATGTGCCTTACGGAGTAATGTGGACTAACCATAGGACTGTATTGTCTAATATGTTTTTACCTTATCCAAGATGCCTGAATGAGATTTGAGTCAGAGTGACTACTATTTCCAACAGATCAAGTGACCTCATAGAAGCTCTCCTATTTCTGAATACTATGCAAAGTTGTTACGAAGAAAGCATTATTTCAAAATCTAGCACAACAGCATATTAAAACATTCAGTCAATGAATGTAACTGGATAAAGAAAATAATAATCTATATTTGATACAACGTTACTGATGTTCGTGCTTTCACACTTCAGCATACCGGTTTCAAGAATCTCACTCACTCGTTATCTCACAACACAACTCGTGGCCGGATTCCCTTTTGTTTTGAAATAAAAATCAATCTCATTCTATGGCTATTGAGAGAATTATAAAAAGATTTTCCAGTGATAACCTTTGTAGAGTGGAAGAGAGAAAGAGAGGGAGAGAGAGGGAGAGAGTGAGAGAGACAGACAGACAGCAGTGAGATGATGGAGACAAGAATAGTGAGGTTCTCAAGATGCCATGCATTATATACACTTATACATTCATTCATATCAATGGAAACCTTGACTTGTTAGGTGAGCTAAGATAGTCAAGTTGTGTCAGTACTTTTTTTTTTTTATCAAGAGGAGTGGTGGTGGGGGTCAATAAAATTACTCATATTAAGTAGAAGAAATATTCAATATATCAAGATCAATGCTGCTGCCACCAACACTGCCACTATGATGCAAAGAGTGTAGCTCATGATTGCAGCCTGCTCCAAATCACTAAGTCTTTTCAACTACACTATTATCATCGACATTATCATTTTACATCTGTTTTTCAATACTGTCATGTCATGCATTGGACAGGTTGATTATTTCCTTTCCTGGTGAAGATGCGACATGGTTTTCATGCCCTTCTTATCATCAGCCATTTAAAAGCATGGGCTGAGTGCACCAAAGCAGCTGTCTACAGCAGGATTAAATCAACCCCTACACCCACTCTGAATTATCAAAACCATGCTGAAGTAGACAGTGGAGCTTGGCACAGTCCTCTGGCTTACCAGCTCCTGTCAAAGCATCCACCTCATGTCAGTAGAGAAGACAGACATTAAATGATGATGATGATGTGATGATGATACACACAATGGGCTTCTTTCAGTTTTCATCTACAAAACCCACCCACACAAGGCTTTCGTCAACCTGGTGCTATAGTAGAAGACACATGTGCAAGGTGGGACTGATCCCAAAACTATGTATTGGGAAGCAAGTCTCTTACAACACAGCCATGGCCATCTGTTTTATTTTATTTTCGTTTTTGCTTTTTACAGTTTATAAGATTTCCAATAAACTGCACTATTCTTCATCATCTGAATGCGTGTGTGTGTTTATTTAGTTGCTCATGTATTCATTTGTGTGAGTTTATGCATGTGTATTTGTGTTTGGTTGTGCATGTTTATTTTTGTGGTCTTTAGCTTGTATATGAGTGTCTGTGTGTGCAAAGCATTATATTGCACATGTTTACGGTGTTGCATGCATGTAGTTTTGCATGTGTGGTTGTGCATGGTCATGTGCCTCTGCATGGTTGTATGTGTGTGTGTGCATAGTATGTGTGTCTATGTGCGCATAGTTTATGCGCATGGTATGTGGTCATGATTGTGGGGGGATGCATGGTTGTGTGTATGTATGAATGCATTGCTGTGTGCTCATTTCAATAGTTAAAGATATCTAAAACTGATAGTAATTACTCAAGATATAAGCAGGCCAGTAAATTACCAGTTAATACACATAAAACTCTTAATCTAAGCTAGATTGTCTACATGAATGTTTTCTTTTTCTTTCAATACATCCACAATTTTCAACAAATTTTACAGACTTGTCAGCAAGCACATTCAGACTATCGGGGAAGAAGACGATAGCAACTGACAGTAAATCGTATTTAAGAAAAGTTCCAAGATTATCTTCGATATTCTGAAGGCTACATATGCAGCCATCATGATTACTGATCTATATATTAAGGAGAGAAACATGGATTGAGAAACTGAAGAAATATTGAAGGTGATATTTTCTACACTAGCTGACAGATCTTTCCATGCAAACAACTTCAATTAATTGCCGTGTTACAAAGCTGTACAGCAAATAGACGAACATTAGCTTGGAGTTTGGAATGCCAGAAAAATCGGCCAAAATCTTGAGGAATTATTAATACTGGATATGCTGTCGAGAAGAATTAGCGTTTGTTCTTTGAGTGAAGAGTTTTGCATTAAATCAATGAACAGAATATTTGAGAGAATATTTGCATATTTAGTACTTTTATTTGTTTCAATCAACAGCTCTAAGCAGGGCCTATAAAAGGGAGGTTCAACCAGTATATTGATCCAAGTAGGAGCCCATGAATATCTGACAGTCCCCACCACTCCCTCAGAAACAAAAGCAAAAACCCTCACGACACCTTGAATTTTGTGAAGGAGTAAGAGGGGTCCTGAAGCAGTCTTGTTCTACTGTGCAAAATTCCTCTCAGAGGTCCTGAGTATTTATTTCTTTAGGAGTAATACTAAAATAAGGACACTCCAATGGCGAGGGAAAGGAGCTTCTGTCTGGTGGACACTCAGCCTGCTAGAAATAGCAGCCAAATGTCTCTTGACTCATATTCCACCATCTCAAATAAAGAATACATAAGACAACGTAGTCCTTTAGAATATATATGCAAAAAGATGGAATAATTGTGGCTAGAACACTTTTGATCCTATGGCTAAATGACAACCACCAAAATTAATTGGTAGTAAAATAGGAAAAAATATGTGTTTTTAGTCGCAGAAATGAGAAGGTAGGTTCACAAAGTAAAGTAAAGTTGCAACTGAATCAAGTAGATGATCCAATTTCAATTCCACTCCCACCCTGGGGTGCAGGAGAAACAGTACACCATATCATTGTGTTTAATACCATTAACAAAGACACAATCAACTTAATTTCCTATTTCCTCTTGGCAATAAATCTCAGGCTTTACCACAATTTAACAAATTAAGATTTTAATTGCAAAAAAAAATAATAAAACCCAATAAATACATATTTATTTTATACAAATAACAAAGAAATTCCAAATTTATTTTTTAATGGTTAGGTCAAATGAGGAAAGTTAGTATCCATAACATTTTCAGGTTCTTTAAGCCTGGTGAGAAGTTACACTGAGACTGGAGATCTGCTTACAGTGGAATCTACTTAAGATACCCAAAGGCCAGATTGTCATGGAGGAGGTGGGGATAGGGTTAAACTAGGAGACAGATAAAGTCTAGTGCAAAATTGTTAGTTTAAGACATAGTTTTAACATTGCAAAAATAAAATTCAAAACAAATCCTGACACATTATGAAGATCTTAACTAATTTGCAAGTTAACATTATTGTTGTTGTTCTTGCTGTTGCTGAACTCTGGTCATCATCTTTGTATTTGGCTTGCAAAATTCTTGATATGAATTCGTGAATTGAAACAAATTTTGTTGTGTCTTGGGAGGGTCACTATGCCAATAATAATAACACATGCATTGGTGCAATATCATTTCATTATTGTTAATCAGTTGGTTAAATATCTAACCAACTAACTAATCGATCGCTTTTTCCAATGTGCTAGTTAAGCAATCACTCAGTTGTTTGTTAGTCAAAGTTTTTTTGTTGTTGTTTGGAGAGAGAGAGAGAGAGAGATGGAACGTGTTATGAAGGAGATTTGGGTTGCTATTTCAATCAGGTTGAATGACTCCACATAAACTTCAAAGTGGCTTGATGCCCTTCCTATCACCAACCACTTTATGGAGTGTACTGGGTACATTTTATTGCAAGACCTGTGAGTTTGCTTTATATCCCATAAACTAAAGACTAAATAAAACCAGAATAAAAAAAAAGGTAGATTTGGATAAGTTTATATTGCAAGTGAGGATGAGGGAATTGTGAGGTTTTATGTAATTTCAGCAAAATGCTCCATCAGAGAGAAAAAGATAAATTTTTCCCTTCACCAGCAAAGGAAACTTGGGTGAAAACATCAAGATTTTCATCTCACTATGACATGAATTTATCTAGATTTACCAACTTCATTATATATATATATTATATATATATCCACACTGAAATGGCTATAAAACTGTCTGCCACAATAGATCCAAACTCTACAGGAGATTTCCAAGCAATCAAGCTTATCCTGCACCATATTGTACATTTGGAAATATACAGAATAGAAGAGAAAGAGGGAAAAAAAACAGGATTATGTAACAAACAAACAAAAATTTAATTATAAGAATTTAATAGTATTCCTGTGTTTGGGGGATGTTTCTTAAAATAGTCAACAGATTTGTATCAGTTTTTGAACTCAGACTGAAGAATAATTCTAATGAAATGTCTACAGAGTGATTGACATTCATGGTCAGTGTTCTCAATGTAGAAAGAATGATGGATATTTTAAATGAATATGTTTTGTGTGTGTGTGTGTACATCTACATACATACATACATACATACATACATATATATATTTATATATATAAAACATATATAATGTATATATATATATAATACATATATAATGTGCACGCATACACACACACACAAATAATATATAATGTTATCGTCAAAGTGATTGGTTAAAAATGTCATTTCACACCCAAATAAACCTTTAAATACATACATTTATCTCAACTAAATTAAGTTTTACTGCTGGTTTTATATCTCTTCTTTTAAACTGTGTGTGTGTGGCGCAGATATAGTTAAACTGTCGTCCTAAATACTAGTTTACAATATAACTGGAAACAAGATAATTATTTGGTAGCAAACTTTAGGTAGATCTTTAGAAGAAGAAGAAAAAGCATACAAACACCAAAACAAAACACTGTTCAATTTATCACACAATTCTCCTAACGGTTGTCTATTATCGGTTTATTCTACTCAGGCAAGAAGAAGAGTGATTCTGTTTGATTCTCTGCCAAAGTTGATAGCCAACAATTTTGTCTTCAATTAACATTAAGATCTTCTCTTTTGCAATCCATACATCAAATAAACCGTTTCTATCTTGTTTAATTAATTACAACTTGCAATAAATAGTAGGTTGCAAGTTCTACCAATGTTTATAATAAACATTTCAGTTGTTATGATATTGCAAAGTTCAAAATAGGAACTTTGGGGGTAAAAAAAGAAAGAAGTCAATGTTTTGGAGAAGAAAAAAAAGAAAAAATATACAAAATCTTCTGAAAAACTAAAGGAGAAATACATAAATATTAAATTGGTATCAATGTATTAAATTAAGAAGTTCGTCATAAATATATATTATGTTGTAAGTTTAATGAATTTGTTTCGAAAAATCTTCCATCTTTATGAGATAGCTAAGTTTTATGGAAAAAGAATGTAAACAGTTATAGTGTGTGTAGGGGGTGGGGGAGAAAATAGCAAATATAAATTGAAAGACAACAACAACAACAACAGTAGTCACATTAACTGCTCAGTTCAAATACTTGAGTAAACATGTAGTAAACTGTTTCCAATCAATAGGATTCTAAGAAATAATATCTTTCAAAGTCTTTTTTGTCAGGAAATGCAACGAAAGTCAAATTCAATTTTGAACACACATACACACACCACACACACACACACACACGACACACACACGACACATACACACACACACACACGCACATGGAAGAGCAGGAGAGCAGATTTTTACAGTACACAATAGCTCTATAGATATAATTCACATACATCTACAATCATATATCATTATTATCAACAGTACCACCATGAGTTCAACAAGCAAGCCTCTACATTGTTCAACATGCTAAAGATAGCAACCAAATCCCCCACTAAATTGCACTCAATTGTCTTTAAAAGAAAAGGACAGAAAGGATTCATTTGATGAATGTAGTTCTGGATATACTAAAAGACAGGATGGTCACAACTGGAACTCCATTAACTATACTGTCAGCTTAATCAACACTAACAAAACAGTATACTTTGTGGAGTGTTTTTTTTTGAGGGTGATTTTAGCCAAACAAGGGACAGTTATGTGAGCACTCAACCTACAAGAAACAGCATCCAAATCTTCTTCAAATCTTCCCTACCATCTTAAATAAAAGACAAAAGGTAATGTAGCCTTACATAACCTACATATAAGACTGAAAGGTCAAAGCTGAGATGCTTTTAAACAATAATCCACTCAAAGTTACCTACGACAGAACAATAACATGTTTCATTGGCTTGTACTTTTAAATCTTTGGTCTGTCTATATCATGGTACAACCCACAATCTAGTCACAACACTGTCTTTACAGCCATGAAATATTACTATCTGCATGTCTGCCTCACTCAGATAACATTTTGTCTTCTTGTATAATCCAGCTGTAATCACATGTCATCTTTTATTCAGAAACATTGCATTGAGGACTACATTATCCTTATGTGTCCTTCCTTCTTCAAGACAAGTATACCTCAATTTGAGGCAGATTTGTCTGCTATTTCTAGAAAACCAGGTAACCACACAGAAGTTCCATTACTGGCTCGCAAATAGAGATAGCAATCTCCTAATGTGTCTTCACTTAAACTGTCTCAAACCACCAAACCAATACTAATTTTACCAATTATACTAGTAATGCATCCTTCTAAATAATTCATATATATATATATAAATATATATTAGCAATAATTGTCTGCCACAATAAAATGTACCCAATAGAGAGGTTGGTGTTTGGAAGGGCAACCAGAAAATATACCAAAAAGTGAAATTTGCAAACAAGATATAGTCCTCCAGCTCATCTATGAAGACAGTAACTCTGAAGAACTCTCTCAAACCATGACAACCTGTCCAAGCCAATCCACCAAGGAAAGTGGACATAAGAATTATGATGATGAAGAGAATGATGATGAGGACCTCAACTAAATCTTCACCCAAATAGGAGTTTATCAGATGGATATTTTACCACAATCCCAAAAGAAAAAAACATCAACCACAATACGCACACACACACATAAAATCAGCAATGTACTACATATATTAGCTTGTTTTTATGTGAAGTTATATATAAAAACAATTTAACATTTTATTGAAGGATTACTCAAACCTTTTAATACTAAAGTAATATTTTAGTAGTACTTTTTATGTTTATTAATTTTTACATAGTCAAATGATGGCTAGTAAGCCAAGTCACTATCAGCCTTTTTACCTTGTAAAACATATAATTCACATGGGTGGTAATCATATATAACTGGGATATATAACTGCATTATCTAACAACTGCAGTTATGTAACTACAAGATATAAGTGTGTGTATGTGTGTAATGTACAACAACTGCAATATACAGCAACTGCAACATAAAAATGTTCCCCACAACAACAGCAGTATATGACTGGATACAAGAAAGCAATCAGAAACTAAATCGTTATTTGTAATTGTTGTATATATTATCTAATTAATCCAATACAAACTTTTTCCAATAACATCTAATAGCTTCAATGTTATTATTCTGCTTTCTATGAAAAGATCTAAAGCTAGATAAATTTTTTTTTTCATCTTCTGAATTTGATGCTTTTGAATCAACATAAAATAAATATATATACACACATTACATATATATATACATGCATATATATATACATATACACACACATATATATATATAAAATTATTTCAAAGGCTGAGTCTGTATGAATTGCTGCTCAGTTTCTTGTTTCCAGTCTGCAAAACCAGAAAACAAGTGGTGATTCTCGTAGACAAAGATTCTGATAAATGTTTTTTCCATTCTACCAAACAGAATTGTGGAATTTTTTGCTTAATTGCAATTCATACGAGTATGAATAATATATGCAACAAAACTTCCATAAACAAGAAACACCTAAACAAGTATTGCCCCTACCAGAATAAGAATCCCTATGAAGGACAATCGAGCAATATCCAATATATGTTATGATGTAAACAATAAAATCACCAAGAAACCAAGAACCCCTAAATAAATTCAACCCTATGAGGGCAAGCTCGTATTTATTTGGCATTAGGAAGGGCATCCAGCTGTAGAAACTCTGCCAAATCAGATTGGAGCCTGGTGTAGCCATCTGGTTTCACCAGTCCTCATTCAAACCGTCCAACCCATGCTAGCATGGAAAGCGGACGTTAAACGATGATGATGATGATGATGATGATGATGATGATGATGATGATGATGATGATGATATACATATATATATCATTTTATTTATTTGTTTTTAAGTGTAGTTATATATTTATAAACAAACATTGAGGGATTGCTCATGAAAATACGGAGACTGAGTAAAAAGAATGAGAAAATAAAAAGAGTAAAGAGAAAGCATGAGGAGAAAAAGAGAGAGAGTAAAGAGAAAGACTGAGAGAGTAAAAAGAAAGAAAAGAGGAAGACAGAGAGAGTTAAAAAAAAGACAGAGTAAAATGTAAGAATAAGTAAAAAGAGTGAAGAGGGAGAGAAAGAGAAAATAAAGAGAAAGATAGACTGAGTAAAGAGAAAAGAGAGAGAGGAAAGAGAAAGCTGAAGCAAATAAAGAGAAAGAAGGAGTAAAGAGGAAGAGAGTGAGAGTAAAGAGAAAGAGAGGAAATAGGAAGATATAGAAAGTGTGAATAGAGAGAAAGTGTAAAATGAAAGAGAGTGTGAAAAAGGGCAAAATGAGTGTTGAATAGCTGCGATGTTTGGTTGATCAGTGAAGAATTAGCCTTGAACAACTTGTACGATATTCTGATTAGTTCCAACATCTCTAACACAACTACTTCTTCTAAAGGTTAGACATTTCTTTCAAACATTTTACACTATAACACTGAAATACATGCCTTACACACACACATGTATAAACATACACAACTTACACAATACATACAGAACATTTACAAACGCACAGAAAATACTTGCAAAACAATACAACACATGTACACATACACATACACAACTACATAAACACACACACACACACACACAGTTTTTCATCACTGATAGATGCATCTAATTGTGTCCCGTCCACCCACAAGTCAGTCCTGATTGAGAACACCTATGATCAGAGACACTCTAGCCATGACGATCTGTCTTTTTTAAGAAATTGTATATCAAGACTCTAATATGTACTTTCTAAAGAAGAAAGAACATGATTTGAGGAAGATTTGGCAGCTGTTTCTTGCTAGTAAAGCAATCACATAGAGCTTCTTTGTTGATTGATGGCTGCTTTTGTTGTTTAACCCTGGATTAAGTATGACTGAGCAGACCCATGATGAAAGGCCATAAATGTCCTGCCCTTTTTTTAAGGTGGATGTGGGGTATCTAAGACCAGAGTATTTAATATGTTCTCTGTTTTGAATCAGGTTGATTATACCATTCAATGCATTTATGTGCATGTTTTGAACTTCAAGCTTTCTTAGAAGAGCTAACTAGATGTATTTATTCCTGTTTTGCCAAACCATCCAAAGAGATTGCCTGAATATGTAGCATTTCAAGAATTTAGCCAGACTGATCCTAAAAAGATCTTGCATCTCACCCATGCTCAATTTATCACTTCAGCAAATGGTAAAAAAAAAAAACTAGTGAGTCAATAACCAGTAATAATTTTTATATCAGTAGTATTAAAAGATGAGATGACTTCACCATCTACAATAATAGAAAGTTTACAGAATCCAATTGTAAAGTGAAGGCACATGGCTGAGTGGTTAGGGTGTTTGGTTCAAAACTAGAAATTTCAACTGGAGACATTAAATTTTTATGTCAAACTAAGCAAGGAAAAATACAAACAGCTTATATCTTTTTCCTATACCTTTTATTTGTTTTGGTCATTGGACTACAACCATGCTGGGGCACCACCTTGAAGACTTTTTTTTAAAGTCTGGTACTTATTCTATTGATCTCTATTACCAAACTGCTAGGTTATGTGGACATAAATAAGCTAACACTAGTTGTTAAACAGTAGAAGAGACAAACACACACTAACACACAACAGGCTTCCACATAGTCTCTGTATACCAAATTCAATCACAAGACATTCATCAGCCTGGGGCTATAGTAGAAGACACTTGCCCAAAGTAGGACTGAACCTGAAACCATATGGGTGCAAAGAGAGATTCTTAATTACACAGCCATTCCTGCACGTAATGTTCGAGTACATTCACTAATTTACAGCTATTTTGAAGATTTAGATCCAGAAAATGTGCAAGGACAGCCACCTTAAATTATCTCACTGACAAGGGAATTTTCTAGAATTATCAAAGAAAAAGTATGAAAACATCAATAAAGAAATAGTGAGAGTTAACTTTGCAAAGGAATTAAAATTCAGAACCACAGAAATATTTCTCAAGACAAAAAAAATAGAGATAAACTCTGATTCCCAATTATCTCAAAATTAATGATAAACTTCCTATTATTGTATCATTCTTCAACTACAACAGAAAAAAAAGTGGTTTTCTGTGGTAAACAAGTTAAAGGTAAAAAGTCATTCCCAACTACGTATGGAAACACTAAATGTCTTATTATGTGGGGGGGGGGGGAGTCTTTAAAAAAAATACATGTTCAGAATGGCAACTATCAGAAAAATTGTTTGAAAATAAAATTTGAAAAAATGAAAAAAAAAAAAAACCTGGAGGAAACCAAACTATATATCAATGAAGAAAGAGAAACAACAATTTCTTTTTTTTTTTTTTTTGTAGTTTTGTATAAAATAAGGTTAGTCATGTTTTTTTTTAATTTAATTTGGTAAAATCCAAGAACGTACGGTTAATTTTAGAAAATCATTTGGTAAAATCCAAGAAAAATCATCTGGAAATTCAACCAACAAGCAAACTTAGAACAGCACAACACAGTCAAAAATGTATTGAGCTTGGAATAACATGGAAAGTCCAGAGAATAAGAAAAACAGATGAAAAAACAAATAAAACTATGAGATTGTTGAGTTTATAAAAACCTTTGGAGTTGAGCTGGACACATCAAGAGGATAAATGACAACAGGTGGACTAAAAGGCAGACATAGAAATATAGATAGAGTCTTTACTCAGTGTTGTACTCAGGAAGAGAAATGGTTGATCTAATTGATTGAGAAGAAGAGAATTGGTAAAATCAGTAAAGGATCAGATAGTATCATCTATATTTAGTTACAACCTCTACATTCTTGAATTCAATTCTCACACAGGTAGACTTTTGACTTGTCATTCTTCCAGAGTCTATAACATAAAGTACGAGTCTTAAACGAGGGAACAATTCAATCATTTATTCCCTTTGGTTTTATGCTTAAGTTTGAAATTAGTTATACACACCTAGATTTATACAACACATTGGTTGTTGCTGTTGCTGTTGTTGTTGTTGTTGTTGTTGTTGTTGTTGTTGTTTGATCCCAGGCCAGCTTCAATCAAACAAACCTATTATCAAATGCATTCCAGTTATGACCATTCCTCCTCCAGGGGTAATATCTCCTAAATCTACGTTACCCAATATAGTTTTCCTTTTCTGAAGTCAGTAGGAAATGATTTGAGGGAGATTTAGGCATTATTTCTAGCAGGTCAATGCAATCATGCAGAGACTACATCGTTGGTAGTATATACCTGCATGTATGAACACACACAAGGTATTGGTTGAATACATTCTATTTAAAAGTGTACAGCAGATACACACCTTGTACCCTAGTTATACACACCTTAATGTGTACAACATACTTATTACATATATATATATACACCTTGAAGTGTATAAATATACCAATTACATATGCACAGGTGTGTACAGTATATCCTGGTGTGTACAGTATATCCTGGTGTGTACACTGTCCTGGTTAGACACATCTATATTCTGTCATTTTTTTACAGGTTTCAGAACTTGAACTATGACCATGCTGGAGCACTACCTTCATGGGTTTCAGTCAGTCATTTCAACCTCAGTACTTATTTCAGTCTGATACTTATTTTAACAAACCACTAGTTTTGGTTTCAACATAAAGGGACACAACTGGACAGACCCATTTACACTGGTAAACATAAATACATACATAGACATACACAGATATATACACACATAGATACATACACACACACACACACACATAAACATACGGATACATAGACACACATCCATACCCATGGACACATATGCACACACATACATATGAGAGAGAGAAAGGGAAAGTCTTGGACTGCTGCTGGAATTCACTTAATTGGAAGAAATTACCAGACTTAACAATAAGCTCTTATGCTGTATTCATCCATAATCTGTCAATCACACATGCTCTTACAGAAAACTTTCTCGCATTCTACAACTACTGCTGCTACTGCAATAAGAAATATATTTAAAATAATAAAAAAAAAAGTGTAGATTCCAAATAGTTCCAGATCTATAAATATTTCCTTGTCAAAAGGTATATCCACAGAACATTTACCACAAAGATCAAATAACCAACGTTTGTATTAATGGTTATAATTTTTCAAGAACAGATCTCTGCATGAAATAGTCTGCAGCTTGTCAAATTCCATCAAAGAAACAGCAGCCAACAATATGAGAATGCATATCAACTGTGTATCCACAGAACTACCAACACATACATAAATACATACATATATATATAAACATACATACATCTGCATCATTTCTATATGAAGCATAATTATATTCGTTATTATCACATGGGAATTAGAAATATCACCCTCATATGTCTCTCTTATAAGCATATATAAATATAGAGATAGATACATACATACACACATACATACATGCGTACATATATACATATACATACATACATACATACATACATATATATATATATATATATATATATATATATATATATATATATATATATATATATATATATACATATAAATATATATATATATATAAATACATATATACACACACAAACACATACATGCATGCTCACACATACACGCATGCGCACACATACATATATATACATGCATAGATGGAGGCTTTGTCCAAGATAGTGACCTGAAAGATATTAGACCATGAAATTCACTAAAAGCATTTCATGCTCTAGTATCTTTCGGGTGACTATATCTTATTTTTACATTTTGTTTAGAAACTGTAACATTTGTGAGCATTTGTATGTGTGTATACATGTGATTGTATGTATATGTGTGAGTATGTGTGTGTATATATATATGTATATATATATATATAAATATATATATATATATATATATATATATATATATAGATAGATAGATAGATAGATAGATAGATAGATAGATAGAGAGATAGATAGATAGATAGATAGATAGATAGATAGATAGATAGATATAGATATAGATATTTAAATGTAAATAAATCTTCATTCTATATTTTTTCCTGAGCATTTTCAGTTTCATTTATTTCTTCTACAATATTTCTTGTTTGTTTTAATAATGGTTTATATATATACATATTTATGAGTCAGCGGACAAATAAAAGCAGGTGGCACTCAACAACGCATTTCATGGGAGTTACATATATTATTTAATAGCAGTTTGGTTTGGCTCCATGTAACTTTTGTGAGTTTGCCAAGGTCGACTTTCATCCTTCAGGATCAATAAAATAAATACCAGCTGAGCACTGAGGTTGATGTAATTGACTAAGCTCCCCAGCAAAAAAAATTTCAGGCTTTGTATCTATTATAGAAAGGACAAGTTTAATTATGTTTCCCAAGAAACCACAAGCCATGACCCAGGATAAGAAAAATTTGCATCCCTTCTATTTATGTCATTCCCTCTTTCTCATTATCATCATCATCAATGTCCATTGACAAATGAAATTCCTGAAGAACTGTGTTGAGGTCTTGATTTCAATTCCCAATTAGTCACTTCACTTGAGCTGTTAAAACTCCAAGAAAACAGACTACATCCACACAACACTCCGTTTCCCTGCACCCACCTTCACTAAATATTTTTACCTTTCACAGTTGTAAAGCAAACATCTCAACTACACAGCCATACCTACATACATGACTTGCAATAAAAAGAGAGGGAAAATCCAAAGACCCTGGTTTGAAAGCCTTCAAAAGAGCAGATGGGTTCCAGTGAAGGTACTCAAGGGCCAGGTGATGGTATCAGATTGGGTAATGGATTAGACCTGACCTTGCAGCCTGTATGCCACTTCCATTAACAAAACTAACCTTGTCCTTTGTTAAAAACAAATCCAATTGTTATTTGCGTACATAAAGCCTGATAGAGAATGGGGAATTATGATTTTAAAATAAGTTAATTAGAAGACATCTTGGTGAAGTAGAAACAAGATATCAATGGGAATAGAGAAGAAGAGGAAGTATTAAAAGAGAAAAATATCTCTTCTATTGTTTCTCAGATATTTTCATTTTGCTGACGTTACTTAACATTATGGATTTGTAGAAAGCAGATTTACTGACAGTTATTTATATACCTAACACACATACATATATATATACACTCATACAGACTTACATGCATATACATATACACACACATACACATTTACACAGCTCAATGATATTAACATTATCTCACAGTATTATTGGACTTAGAGTCTGATAATAAAATTTATTAAAATAAACATTCTACAAAACCTAAATATCTTCAGTGAAATTCTGATATAAATATCTCCTACACAGATGTCATTATTGTGAGGAACTGATGCTTTAAGTAGTTATAAAATATTGTTTTAAGTGAACGCAGTCATAATATTCTATGAGAAACTAGGTGAGCCCATGAAGAAGCCACTACATGTTCACTTGCTTTGATAGAAATAGCAGCTAAGTATCCCACAAATTATGCCATAATGTCTTCAAAAAGAAAAAGCAGAAAAGGAAGGATATTATCATAAACGTTGTATGTCCACTTCTCCATGCTGAATGATATAATTCCAAGATAACTGATGTCTGGGGGAAAAAGTCAGGATGGACATAATTGGAATGCCTCTCTTAGATCTTCTTGACCAGAACTGACCCAAGGTTAAATAACATCACTACCAATTGAAAAATAAGTTTTGAAATGATTGATTCCTTTAGATGAGGAGAGCTAAAATAATGATTTAGATGGTGGAGAGTACTGTTTGAGAAGTGAAGGGGGAAGAGGCTCTGTATGAGAGAGGGGGGGGAGAAAGTGTCTGTTTCAGAGGAACACCAGGGAAAGTGTAAGATGACATAGAAAGGTCAAATCTGAGAGGAGTTGGACCTATCACGCAGGGGTGGAAGGGCAGGCATTGTGGTGGTGATGGTGTTGCTGTTGTTGGTGATAGCATATACTATAACATACCATTTATGCATTGTATAGATATCAATATACTACCCTCTATATAATTTACACACACATACATGGAGACATCAATTGGCTGATATCATGATATCAATGTTAGAATGGTAAAAGCCTGAGAAAAACAGTAGATAGAAGTAGCTCAACTTTAGAGCTACTGGGGACCACTCCTTATGTCTGAAGAATGGCAGAGAGTCGTACAATAGTAGTAGTAGTTGCAGTGGTGGTGATTGGTGGTGGTAGTAGTGATGGTAACAGAGATAGTTACTGCTGTAGAAGTTGTACTGTCTATGCGTACAACCAAAGAGAGAGCAACAAAGTGTGTGTGTGTGTGTGTGTGTAATTAACACACAAACACACTCATACTTAGATACTATAGAAAGATGGAGAAGAGAAGAAGAGAAAGGGGGAAGAGAATAAGGAGGGGTCAGAAGAAAAGAAAAGTGGTATTTCAAAATCGCAAACAACAACAGCAACAACAAAAGCATTGGCAGGTGAGGAATGGGGTGGCATTTGGTGAAGAAGAATTATTTTCCACCCTTGTTTTTCATTAGGCCAGTCTCGTGTGTAATTTATATAAGATGACAGCTTTTGAGATTTAGCCAAAATGATTGACTGGACCTCCAACTGACCAAACTGATATTAGTCTTTTCAATATTTGTAAAAGAGACTATGAACTACCCTCTTAATATCAGCTTCAAACACATTGAATGTAGAGTTCAATTATGTTATTGAAAATTGAATATGTAATAACAATGGTGACTTTATTAAACATTGAAAATATGATGGCCAGACATAAAGAAGTTCATCTGTCATTGTCCTCTCTTCTGTTCACCCTCATGGTCATGTTGCCTTCAATGGACAGAAACAATGTTAAGTAGTGAGAACTCTTTGGTCTTGTAGAATACAAGGCAGCCTCACTAGTGTTGGTGCCACCATTAAATGCTCTCGTTAAAGTGGTTGGCAAACAAGGGGAGACAACATAGAATTGAGAGGACCCTTTAGTCTTGTCAAGGATGTGACAACTTCACTGGTGCTGGTACTACAATAAAATTGCTCCAATTAATCTCTGTGATGTGGTTGTTTCGTTAGAGAAAGAAAGACAATGCTCTTGACCTTTGAGATTTACAGGAAATTTACAGTGGGTAGAAGGATGGGGGAGATCTCCACTAAGACCAGACATTTGGTGTGAATATATACAATGAAGCAGACACCACTAAAAGCACCATCTTCAGGTGACGGAGTTAAACCATGAAACAGATTCAGTCTGCCACCCAAGAACTGGTTTGGTCAATTCAGCAAGCTACCACACAGTTTCCTTCTACCCAATTTCACTCACAAGGCTTGGGTACACGTGATGCTATGGTAGAGGACACAAGTTATTCAAGATTAAAGTTATTTCAGAAGTGTCAGGCTATGGTAGAAGACACTTGACTAAAGACCCATGCAGAGGAATTGAACCCAAAATCATCTGGTTGCAAAATGGCTTTCTTACCCACACTGCAAGGCCTGCACCTACAAGTTACTCAGGTTATTTCTGAAATACCATAAAAGTATGAAAGTTTGTAATTAAATAACTTCAGTGTTTTTCCATTTCATGCTTACAGATGGTGATGTTGTTGTTGTTGTTGTTGTTTGACTTCAAATTAGCTTTGATTGAGCAAACCTATAATCAAAAATGTACCAGCCATGACCATCCCACCTTTCACTCACACATTGTGCATTCAAGCCACATTATTCAATGTGTTCTTTCACTTGAGGGTAAGAGGTGATTTGAGGGAGATGTGGTTGCTATTTCTAGCAAGTAGAGCATACAGTCTCCTTTGTTGGTTCATTCATACATTTCAGACATATGACTATACAGATGTTAATTAACTCCACAATATTGAGTCTGTTTCACTTTTGTATACAATAAACAAAAAAAAAACCATAATAACAATAAAACTGGACTCTACAAAGGATAATAATTGGTGTTGCTGGAATTAATAAAACTATCGGAAAATATAATGAATATGTTTTGATGCATGTGTGTGTGTGGGTCAGTGTATGAACATGTGTACACATCTGAATATATGTGTGTGCATGTATGAGTGAGCATGTGTATGCATGTGTGTGTGTGCATTTGTGCATGTGTGTGTGCACATGCATGCATGTGTGCCTACTAAGGATGCATTAGAGTTTAACCCTTTAGCATTCAAACCATCCATATCCAGCCCAAATATTCTTCTTGTTTTAAGCTCAAATTAACCAGATCTGGCCTCTCACACCTACCCAACAATGTCGTTCTAAAAATAAACAATCACATCATCTAAACCTTGAAGCTACAAGATAATGTATGATTAATTCAAAACAATGTGAATAAATAAGCATTATATTTGACAGAGTAATCTGAAGGCTAAGGGGTTAAAAAGCTAATCTTTTTTTTTTTTCCTCTATAAATGATTCATCAGAGTTCCTTTATGTTCAGTTTGGAACAATAAGTTCCCCAAATTCATTTTTAGATTTACTGAATCTTATATGACAGCAAATGGAAGGAAAAAATACAAGAACTTTTGAAAGGAATGAAGAGGTATGTAAATATAATAATATAATAACTATATAAATATATATAAAAAATATAAATATATACTAAATATATATATAAAATATATATCAGGTGCAGATTGCATCAATAACCAGCTAGAGGAGGTGTCCTCTTGGAGTTAAAAAATGGTAGTAATGTTGGTTCGAACGGAACAGCCATGTTGAAGTGATGACAAACATTACTTCACAGCATACTGTATTTACTACTTTCGTCTCTTAAAGAGATTTTCTAACTAGCTACTTTGCTTATGTAAATATACATATGTTTATTTGTATGCCTCTTTGTTTCCTCGCATTCACACAGCTACCTGAGTCAGTGACAATAACAGCACACTCGCACATCAAGTAAGGGAATGGCTATATTCACTCCCAATCTGCCATGAAAAAAATTGTCTGGCTACGGGTAAATATCATTTTGCTTGGAAACCAGTGTGGGTTGGTGAGAGGAAGGGCATCCAGCTGCAGGAAATCTACCTCAACAAATTCTGCTTGACCCATACAAACATGGACAAGTAGGTATTAAAATGATGACAACAACAATGTTGGTGGTGATGGTAGTGGTAGTGGTGGTGGCAATGGTGGGGTGGAAGTGGTGGTGGTGGTGGGGATTTCTTTTTTTAGTAAGGATATGAAAAGATACAGCCAAAGTAAGTAAGATATATATCGTCATACTCGAGTGATTGTCTAAAGAAATGTGATGAGAACTTTATCAAATGGCTGGAATTGATAGCCAGAAAGATCAGAAAGATCTCAAGGCTATTACACAATAGATTCATTATTGATTCCCTCTCTGTTTGATTCTAAAATCAGGGAAAAATGGGAAATGATTTCATTTATCTATTGGAACAATTGCTTTTAAAGCCAGATGTCTTTCTCACTGCTAATCATTCAACCATAAAGTTAAGTGGAGACTCTGTTGTGCCAGCAGTCAAGCAAACTGAAGCATCTGGAATTATGCGACTTGCTCAGGGGACAAAATACAACAACTGTAGCAAAGTTGGAACTCATAACCTCGGGATCAATAATCCAACAACCCCTTAACCCTTTAGCATTAAGATTGCTCTGTCAAATATGCAACCGGTACTTAATTTATTGACCCCCAAAAGGATGAAAGGCAAAGTCGACCTCAGTGGAATTTGAACTCAGAACGTAAAGACAGATGAAATACCACTAAGCATTTTGCCCGGTGTGCTAACAATTCTGCCAGCTTGCCACCTTAATAATAATAATAATAATAATAATAATAATAATAATAATAATAATGATAATAATAATAATGATAATAATAATCATCCCAAGTGTAGGCAGTTCCAGTGATCAAACAATTGGAACAGTTATTGAAATCAATGCAAGATCCACTCAGGACTTATTCTTTCATGTAAATTTGCCATTCACATGTAAGCCCTGTCTTTAATTTATGAGTATTTAAGTTATGGCTGCTTAAATGGTACAAATGTTATAAAATGCAAGTAGAGTTCAATTAATTGGATTTCACACAATCACCATCTATTTAATTTGTTCACAACACTTGGGTTGATCCTTGACTATTGTAGAAGATAATTTCCTAAGATTCCATGCAGTGGGACTGAACCAAGAACATCATGGTTTCGTAGAAAACTTAATTACTCTGCCATGTCCCGATTACAGAAGATTTGAAATAATGGACAAAGTTAAAGAAAATTGTCAATTCCAATTATAGTTTGTAGTTAGAGCAGTAATTACACGAGGATTGTGCATTTTTTTTTTGCATTTTTTTTTCTTTGTTTTGATTAATTTGAAATATGAAAATATAATTTCATTCATTTTCCAAACATTTTTTAAAAAATTATTTCCCTCATTGTTTTGATGTTTCCAGTTTTAAATCTGTCCTGACATGTCACTGACACAATCATTGATGACAAGGTGGTCAATGACATGTTTGAGAAGTTGTTGATACATGTATGGAGACTGCGGCAAGAAGGCAATTTCTGTGGTCAATTACAAACACTATTATCATGTGACTGTCTCAGAAAGAGCACAGGAAATGAAACAAGGGTTCTAATGATGATGAAGAGATAGCAGGGAGCAGGAGAGGAAGGGGGGGGGGTGATGTAACTATGGAAACAAAAATAAATGAGAAAATAAAGGCAGAGTAATGGAAGAAGGGATAAGATGTTGAATATGCATATCTTACAAAGACTGCTTTGGTGTGATAAGAGACATCAAGAGAGCTTCTAGATGGTCACTTGGCTTGCCTGCTAAAATAGCAGCCATACTTCTCACAAAATCAGACACTACCATTTTAAAAAGGAAGTCCAGTGTGTGTGTGTGTGTGTGTGTGTGTGTGTGTGTGTGTGTGTGTGTGCATGAATTTGAGCAAAGTGATGCTAATGTTGACATTCATTCACTTTTAAAAATCTCTGGGATATAAAAATTCCCTTACCTAAAAAACAGGAAGAGCATCCAGTTGTAAAATCCTGCCTCAAATGAATTTCCCATCCAAGCAACCAAGCCATGCCAGCATGGTAAAAAAAAAAGGAGATGTTAAACAACTGGACAGACATTTGTGAACAACAGTGTCATTTACGATAGGTCTCCAAGTGATTCTCTGCATTTGTGACAGCAAGAGTGACAAAGGAAAATCTCCCCAACTCAGACAGAACAAATATCACAAGGGATTTCATTCGAAAGCATCAGTTTATTGATTTTCTCATCAAAGCTATCATTTTTTACCAATATATATATGTGTATATATATATATATATATATATATATATATATATATATATATATATATATATATATATATATCACTGTATTGACCAGACAATCAGATGATGCAATACACCACTGGTTACAATGTGCTTCTTCACATTGTTGTAGCTTTCAAATGATGCCACCCCACTGGCTTGGAGGGTAGACCATCAAATATACACACACACACACACACATATATATATATATATATACATATGTCTTGATATCAGGTGATTCTTGTAAATGAATGTCATCCATTTCCAATATTCTGTGAAAACATGTCTGGCCATGGGGAAATATTGCCTAGCTTGGAAACAGGTAACGGTTGGTGACAGGAAAGGCATCCAGCTATAGATAATATATACTGTTTCAGTAAACTCAATCTGACCCATGCAAACATGGAAAAGTGGACGTTAAAATTATAATGATGAATGATGATGACATATATACGATAAGGCAGCTGTGTTGGATTTCGTTTTATGTTTCTGCATCCTGAATTGAAATCCAGCAGTAGTCAGTGGGTCCATATTTTCCTATCATCCAGCCAGATTTCACCAAAAGTTCCTAGGGTCATATTGCACGTGTGTGTGTGTGTGTGTGGAGAGGATCACTTCAATTCGATAGCCTATAGCCCCCACATAATCTACAGCACCCCTCACCACAAGAAATATGTAGCGATGGTGGGTCTGATGCCAAATATTACATATTAATAATTACAAACACATTTGTTGACATTTTATATGATACCTAGGAGTGGGGGGAACTGATAAAATAAATACCAGTAATTTACTGAGACAGTACTGTCAACTATAATCATCTTTACAAAATAAAAAGAAATTAAAAAAATACTGTCCTTGTGACTAGCCACAAAAAATCAATAACAACGTGTGTGTGTATGTGTGTGTGTGTATGCATGTGTGTGTGTGCATGCATGTGTGTGTGTGGTTGTGTATGTAAAAACAATGACTACATAATATTCTGGTGCAAATATGATATTGATTGATTGAGTGATCCCATCTGTACATCATATCCATCACCATCATCATCATCCCAGTTATACCTATTCTACAACTACTTGCAGTAGTAGTAGTAGTAGTAGTAGTAGTAGTAGTAGTAGTAGTAGTTGTAGTACCACTACTAATACTTCCATGTTAACAGACAAAAATCTAAACGCTGTCAATCCTGTGATATCGATACCTGTCTCACAGTCTCATACACACACTCATGAATGCACACACACACACACACACACACATATATGTGTGGGTTGGTTGGAGGAAGAAGGACAGCATCCATGACCTTTGTCAGGGACTCCAAGACTGACGGGAGGAAATTTGACCACAGACCAGAGATCTGGTATGAACAGAGAGGACTCCGCAAAGGTGCCCGCAGACCAGGTGATGGTGTTGCGTGTTGTGTATTTATATACATAAACATATGTGCATGTGTGTGTATATATCTATGTGTGTGTGTATATATAAATATATACGAAGCAAGTATATGTATATATATATATATATATATATAGAATAAGTATATGTATGGATGTATGCGTGTATATCATTACATGTGTATATAACAACAATATTAAACATTTTAAGCACTAATTATTTATATAACAACAAACATTATATGCACTATTAAATGTGTGTGCATGTGTGTGTGTATACACACATGCACACACATGCAATGAACACTATTGTCCAGTGACTGGCTGTCAGTGAAATATGTACCGACCAAAGTGATTCATTCATTTAGATCATGTGGTGTGTGCTGTCAAATGCAGCACAAGTTGCTTTAATAAACTGGGAGAGAGAAAAAAAAGTGGCTGCCCATCGCAAAACAAGAACAATTATAAGAAATAACTAAAAGAAAACTAAAATTTGCTGCTTTTTTTTTTTTTTTTCGTTTTTTTTCAGACCCAACCAGCAAAATAGAAAAAAAGGAAATAAATTAAATAATTACTATAAAATTCATTGCTCACTCTCTCCCAATCTTTTTTTGTTTTAACTCATACACACCTATTTCTAACAAAAGATCTGAAAGTGTGATGGTGGTGTGAAGGGTAGTGATAGGTGATGATGGGTGATGATGGTGGTGATAGTGGTGGTGGTGGTGGTGGTGATGGTGGTGATGAGGAGTGGTGCTCGTCATTGTCATGATGGGTGATGTTGGTGGGTTATGATGATGTTTTAGCATCGATGATTGTAATGGTCCTGCTGCTATTTCCAAAGTATTCCATCAGCATTACCAGCAGCAGTTTCATGAGAAGTCATGTGACACACACACACAGCTCTCTCTCTCTCTCTCTCTCTCTCTCTCTCTCTCTCTCTCTTTATATGTGTGTATGTATATATATATATATATATATATATACACACATAGAAATAGTTACACACACAACCACCACAATACCACAATACCACAGCACACACAAACACACACACATACAAATGCCACCACCACTACTACAGTGCACACAATTACTGCATTTTACTGACACCTTGGCTCCCCACCACCCCAATGACAGAAAGGCAAATTTGACCCTGGAGTGATTAGAAATCGAATCATAACTTAACACTGCAAATCATTTTTGTTCAATACTCTATCAATTCTGCCAATATATCACCCTTAATAATAATAACAATAATAATAATAATAATAATAATAATAATGATAATAATAATAATAATAATAATAATAATAATAATGATGATAATAATAATGATAATAATAATGATAATAATAATAATAATAATAATAATAATAATAATAATGATAATGATAATAATAATGATAATAATAATAATAATAATAATAATAATAATAATAATGATAATAATAATGATAATAATAATAATGATAATAATAATAATAATAATAATAATAATTCCTTTCTACTATAGACCCAAGGCCCGAAATTTATGTGGAGATGGGGAGAGACGATTACATTGACCCCAGTGCATGACTAGTACTTATTCTATTGACCCCCAAAAGGCTGAAAGACAAAGTCAACCTCAATGGAATTTGAACTCAGAATGTAAAGATGGATGAAATGCTGCCAAGCATTTTGTCTGGCGTGCTAACTGTTCTGCCAGCTAACTACCATATGATCATGAGAATAAAATAATAATAATAATAATAATAATAATAATAATAATGGTTTCAAATTTTGCCACAAGGGCAGCAATTTAGGGGCGGGGATGAGTCAATTACATTGATCCCAGTGTTCAACTGGTACTTATTTTGTTGACCCCAAAAGGATGAAAGGCAAAGTCAACCTCAGTGGAATTTGAACTCAGAACACAGTGACAGGTGAAATACCACTAAACATTTTGCCTGGCGTGCTAACAATTCTGCTAGCTTGCCCCTTAATAATAATAATAATAATAACAATAATAATAATAATGATAATAATAATAATAATGATAATGCTGAGACCCCCTTTGGTCATGACTGACCATGGGATTGCACCTAGAAAGTTCCCCTCCAAGGCACAAGTCCGGGCAAGGTTGTTTATGAAAGACCAGCAGTCACCCATGCATACCGGCCTCCCCTCTCCATGCCACCAGTTTTATCCAAGGCCTTTGCCTTGGATAAAACTGATAAGCTTGGCACCTGTAACATTGCAACTCATTTCTACAGCTGAGTGAACTGGAGTAACATGAAACAAAGTGTCTTGCTCAAGAACACAACACAGCCCGGTCCGGGATTTGAACTCACGACCTCATGATCATAAGCTCAATGCTCTAACCACTGATGATAATAATAATAATAAAGAATAATAATAAAGAAAGCCTAATCATCGCTACCCAGGATCAGGCATTGAATACCAACTCAGTGAAAAGGGATATATACCACACAAGTGCAACGAACCTCAACAGAAAGTGTGGGAAGAGGGCTGAAAGCATGACTCTCATTGTTAGTGCTTGTGAAAGTCTTGCGCAGAAAGAGTCCAAGCACAGACACGACAAGGTAGCCCAAAACCTTCACTGGCTACTATGCTGGAAGTATGGATACGAGGTAATGGGTGCTTGGTACCACCGGAAAAGGTAATGGACGAAAAGGGGAAGGCAAAAATCCTCTTTAACTTTCACTTCCAGACAGACAGGATGTTAGAGCACCAAAGGCCACAGGAGCAACAAATAAGAGTGCGTAATAATTGACATAGCAGTGCCAGGAGATCAACACATCATCATGAAAGATATTAATATCAGAGGAAAATGTGTCAACCTGGAATGAAAGCTCTCAAGTAGTTTAAAATGAATGTGTGGTGTTCATACCTTCCCCACAGTCATAAGGAAATGAAATGCTGTGGTTACAATCAAGAAATCATAACATACAAAAAACACACACACAGACACATATACATACACACACATGTATATGCACATGCACACACACACACACACACACATGCATGTGCATCCACACATACATACACACACTATATGCATCCACACACACACACAGATGCATTCATGCACGCACAATATCAAATTCTGACACTAGCATACGGTAAATGCTTGTACAGGACATATAATAGTTGATTGAACCACCCTCAGTATATAACTGGTATGTATATTATTCTGAGGGTAATGAAAGTCAAGGTCAACTCAGACAAGAACATTTCAATGAAACTACATTTCAAAACTCATTTAACCCTTTTGAAACCAACCCGACTGAAAGCGCCTTTGGTTCTGTAGTACAAATGTCTTGTTTTCATAAGTTTTGAATTAAAATCTTCCACCAAACCTTAGTCACAATTCCTAACACTAGGTTAATGATAATTAAGTTATTTTACTAAATTCTTTGTTATATTTAAAAGTAATTGAAAGAAACACAGAGCATCTCAAAATAAATACAGTAATGAAAGGGTTAATCCAACATTCTACAATTTTTGACAATCCAACAGCAACACCTTATCTCTAATAATCATCTCCGACTTAAGCACAAAGTAACATATTTCAACAAGGAATAATCATTTCCAGAAATATTACTTGGTGAGGGTTCTAAGTTAATATAAATCTTAGAAACACTTTGATTTAAAAAAGGAAAAAAAAAGCTTCACAAAAATTGAAAACATGTTTCGTAATTATTGAGGATCCTGCAGATAGCAGGACTTTAATCTATAACTTTGTTTTAGTTTATGTCTAAATTTAGCATTGAAGATAGAGTCCATTATAGATGATTGTATCTCTAATGTACATGCTGATAGATCCCAGAAAGATGAAAGACAGAGTTAACTTCTGTGGAATAGCAACTCAATATGTAAAGGTATCAACTTAATATGCCATAAAGCATTCTGTCTGAGATTCTATAGGTTCCACCAATCCAGAGCCATTGAAAAAAAAAAAAAAAAAATAATAATAATAATAATAATGATAATCCTTTCTACTATAGGTACAATGCCTGAAATTAGGGGAAGGGCAAGTCGGTTACATCAACCCCAGTACTCAACTGGTATTTATTTTATCAACCCCGAAAGGAGGAGAGGCAAAGTCAACTTTGACAGAATAATAATAATGATGATAATTCTTTCAAATTTTGGCACAAGGCCAGTAATTCTGGGGTCGGGAATAAGTCAGTAACATATCAACCCCAGTATTCAACCCTGAAAGGATGAAAGGCAATGACTACCTCAGCAGAATTTGAACTCAGAACGTAGTGACAAGCAAAATACTGCTAAGCATTTCATCCAGTGTGCTAATGATTTTGCCAGCCCCCCACCTTAACAATAATGATAATCATAATAATAATAATAATAATAATAATAATAATAATAATAATGGTTTCAAATTTTGGCACAAGACCAACAATTGTTTTTTTTTGGGGGGGGGGGGGATTTCATCAACCCCCGTTTACAACTGATACTTATTTTATCAACCCAGAAAGAATAAAAGGCAAAGTCAACCTCAGTGGAATCTGAACTCAGAATGTAAAGGTGGACAAAATACTGCTAAGCATTTTGTCTGGCATTCAAACAATTTGGCCAGATTGCAATAATAAGAAGAGCACTCAGAGAGCGCAAACCTCCACCAAGGCAACACCAACGTCCTCTCAACGAATAGCTAGAGATGATTTTTAAAATGAGAATATCTGAAATAAACTCAACTGCTCTCACAAATGAGAATAAAAATGAACCTGACCGCTCTCAAAAATTAAGTAAAAAATCAGGAAAAATAATCCGGAATCCTTGTCCAGTAGCAGATTGATCCCAAAATCTAATTTGTTCATGCCGGTCATGAGGCCAAATATCCCTGAAAGTTTCATCCAAATCCATCCAGCTGTTCTTGAAATATAAGGTTGTGAGTTCAATTCCTGGCAGTGTATTGTGTTCTTAAGCAAAACACTTTATTTCACGCTGCTCCAGTCCACTCAGCTGGCAAAAATGAGTTGTACCTGTCACATTGCATCACACTGAATCTCCCTGGGAACTACATTAAAGATACACGTGTCTGTGGAGTACTCAGCCACTTGCACATTAATTTCAAGAGCAAGCTGTTCCACTGATAAGATCAAATGGAACCCTCATCGATATAACTGACAGAGTGTCAATTAAACAGTCCAATGACTGAAATAAGTTAGAAAAAGAAACAGGCATGCATGTACATGCATACATATATCTTTTATCATTTATTTCAGTCGTATGACTGTGGCCATGCTGGGGCACCACCTTGAGTAATTTTTAGTTGAATGAAGCAACCCCAGTAATTATTATTTTTTAAAGCCTGGTACTCATTCTATTGGTCTCTTTTGCCAAACTGCTAGGTTATGAGAACATAAACACACCAACACCAGTTGTCAAGCAGTGGTGGGGAAGCGCATCTAACTGCCAAAAATCTGCCTCAACAAATTCTGTCTGACCCATGCAAGCATGGAAAAGCAGAGGTTAAAACAATGATGGTAATGATGATGATAATGATGATCCAACAACATGATGGCAGCATCACCTCCCTCTTCAAGTGGAACTTAAGTTGATGAGGGCTCAGTCAAAAAGGAAAGTTATGTCTTCAGTCTTTACAATCTTGTCCACCATACAGTTTCTTTCTTCATGGCCAACAGAGGAAAACTTCTCAATTTCTAGTTGGCACAAAGCTGGAAATTTTGGAGAAAGGAGCAACAGTCAGTTATTAACACCAAAAACTGAACAACTATTTATTTTATTAAATCCCAGAAGGATGAACCTGTGGCCAAGATTGAAAAAACTGAAGATGTACTTTCAGCATCAAGTGATTCTGGCAGATTCTGGTGATTCTGATGTTTCTAGCAGGTTGGGTGACCAGACTGGCTAAACTGGTTGTAGTTTATATACACCTAGTGACTACCAGGTGGAATGGTCATCATTTGTCAGTTTAAAATACCAAAGAGAGACACTACCTTTGGGTCTTGTTCATTATGCATAAGTATATACATACATATATATATATATATATATATATATATATATATATATATATATATATATATATATATACATATATATATATATATATACATATATATATATATATATACATATATATATATATATACATATATATATATATATACATATATATATATATACATATATATATACATATATATATATATATACATATATATATATATATACATATATATATATATATATACATATATATATATATATATATATATATATATATATATATGTGTGTGTGTGTGTGTGTGTGTGTAGATGTGTCAGTGATATATATGTATGTGTGCATGAATGTGTAAGAATTACATGTAGAAGTAGTGTGGGTCTCTGTGTGTATATGTAAGTGTCTGTGTTTAAGTGCAGTGTATGTGTAATTAGGGTGTGTGTGTGTGTGTGTGTGTGTGTGTGTGTAAATATTGCATATGTGTGTGTGTAAGTGTAGTATGTGTGGTGTGTGTATGTAAGTGATGTCTCAATGCGTATGTATCAGGGAGTGGTGTGTTGTATGTGTCAGAGAAAGATCTATCAAAATATTTTTGTGTGATGTGTAATATTAATGTGTGTGTATACAGATAACAGTGTGTGTGTGTGGGTAAGGATATCTAAGAATGGAGGATGGGTAGATCTATTCAGACTGCTAATATAGGTGAGTGTAAGTCAATCAGGTGTATGTACGAGTTGTATGTATGTCCACCTATATGTGTGTAAGCCAATGTGCACAAATTAATATATCTGCTCATATGAGTCAATGTATGTTTGTGTAAAAGTATATTCATGCACATTGTCTCTGTGTGTGTGCGTATATATATATATATATATATATATATATATATATATATATATATATATATATATATATATATATATATATATATATATAGGTTATATTTTTAATACTCATATTTTGAGTTCTATTTTTCACTCTGTTGCTTCTGCTAAATATTAATAAAAAAATATATAAATATATATACAGGTGCATCTATGATTGTGTAATTAAGAAGCTCTTGTTGTAATCATGTGGCTTTGGGTTCAGTCCCACTGTGTGGTACCTTGGGTAAGTGTCTTCTACTATAGCCCTTGATCAACTGATGTCTTGGGAGTGAATTTGGTAGCTAGAAACTGTGGGTAAGCCCATCATGCATATATATACATATATGAGCATATATGTAAGTGTATGTATGAGTCTTACCCCTACCACCACCTCCTGATAACTGGCCTTGGTTTGTTTGTCCCATAACTTAGCGGCTTGGCAAAAGAGATCAGTAGAATAAGTACCAGGCTAGTGCATTAACATGGCTGCAGTTCAATGAACCCCCAGTGCGAAACCGATTGGTAAGATCGGCCGTAGTGGATATATAATACTATATACTTCAATTAATATACCCATTCCACAGACAGATGCAACAGACCGGCGTCCCGTCCAGGTGGGGAACTTATACATCAATGAAACCAGGAAACCGACTCTTATGGACCAAGCATGGCTCAAGAAGGAACAATCAACAACAACAACAACACTGACAGATATATGAGTGCATCTTTTTCCTAACTTATGGACTCTTAGATGGCTTGCAAACACACACATACATACACACACATGTATATGTATCCAGGTGTGTGTGTGTATAACTGCGCATGTGTGTATGACAATGTATGTATTTATTTTTATATTTGGGAATATGAAAATGCATGTATATGAATACATGTGTGTAGTGTACATATATCAATATGTGAATAGATGTTATATATGCACATGTATGCGAGTGTCTATGTTCGTGTGGTTTCCATTAGGAAGGAAAGGAGTCACCATGACCTTTACAGGTCTGTCTCCCAGACTAGTGAGATTAATGTGGCTGATGTTCAGCTTCAACAAGTGAAAGTCAACATTTGTTGTACAAAACATGTGAGGATGTTGAACAGAATTCCATAATGTTAACATTCTGGGAGAAAAAATTGCATCAAGTAGTTATTGTGAGGTTTAAGATGGGGAGACTAATGTGGCAGCAGAAATTGAGAAGAGGTGAGATACATATATGTGTGTGTGTATAATATAATATAAAATATATATAATATATAATAAATATATAATATAGATAGATAGATATCATGGTATTATGATATTGACTAGATTATTGGATGTTATTATACATCACTGGTCACATGCTTCGCATTCTTTTAGCTTTCAAATGACACCCCCCTGCTGGCTAGGCGAGCAGGCCATCCTCCCTGATCGGAAGACTATTCTGTCAGAGGGTCACCCATTTAAAGCTGAAGGGACTGGGGCAACGTGAAATAAAATGTTTTTGCTCAAGAACACAGCATGCCACCTGATCAGGGAATCAAACACACGATTATGAGTGCAACACCCTAACCACATGGCCATGTGCCTTCATGTATATATTTACACACACACACACACACACACACACACACACACACACACAACTATTAACTAGCTCTGAGGAACAAAGATTGTTGTAGTAGTTATAGAAAGGGCAGAGTGAGGAGACAGAGCACCTGTGAAGCAGTCGTCAGTGCACTTGGTTAGCAAGTCCTTGCCAATCAGTCAGATGGGGTTCTTTTGGATGAAGTCAGGGATGTACTTGTGTGTAGAAGCAGAGCTAACCCAGACAAGGAAGCCATATTCTACTGTAGTTCCTATTCTGAAGTATTTCTTCACTTTGGGAAGCAAGCCTTTGGAATGTAATTTTTTGCTATGTTTTATCTAGATAAGATTGCTATGACCACAATTTGTTAGAAATAACAGTTAAATTCCCTCAGTTCTGATATATAAGAAAACGGGATGAAAATCTCTTTCATCATAGATCTTCAAGACCAGAGCTGATCTGGAGTGAATATTGTCAACACACACACACACACACACACACACACATACAAACATGCACACACACACACACACGAATCACCAATCTCAAATGATTAAACTCCAGTGACATAGCTAGGTGTGAGCCGCCTGAAGCAGCCCTTGAGTTTTCCGTCTCTCCCACCTCCTCCCAGGCCCTAAGCCTATACAGGTTTATACAGCAGACCCAAAAACGTCGACCCCATAAAAGCGTCGCCAGAGACGGACCTCCCTTTCACCCCTCACCCCAGCTACGCCATTGATAAACTACATGTTCTGAATTTTATACTCTGTTGTACTTTACTTTATTGACCTCGAACGAGATTTGAACTCAAAACGTTGTAACTAACTATAGTTTTATCACCGGTTTCTTCCACAGGAATAAGTCAACAAATTTTGAAGGGCAGTCGATTAGAATATGAAGCAGGACATAATTGGACGACTTCTATCAGTCCTCAACTTTTATCAGAGTAGGACCGTCTTATCAGCATTATATACGCCCGGACGAATCAATGTATTATTTATTTATTGACAGCAAGCCACAGCATACAGAGATCATAATTAAGCCCCCTAGACCGACGAAGCACTTGGACAACTGGCCAGTATCTCCATGCCCTTAAGATAGCCCTAACTGCCATCAGAGTGGACCTCGGTGGTATTTGAACTCGGAACATCAATTAAATACTACAGCACAAAGCATTTGTTCGTTCCGGAGCGCTACCGAGCGATTCTGCATTGCCAGAAGGACCAATATGAATATTATACATTAGGATACAATGACACGAACATTGCATTTCAGATGAAGGGTTGCATGTACGAATCATAAAGGTAAACACACACACACACACACACACACACCTAAGCCCAGTCGGAGACTGATAATCAGCAGAGATGATAATCACTACACACACACTAACCCGTACACTTTCTTACATAGGAGATTTGGAATTAGATGAACGATTTAAATGAAAGTGAAGTGAATTTGTAGGGAAATCGAAACCGGTGCGCCCCACACAGCTTATCACCGCACTACTACTAACTCTACGACACTAACAGCTACAACATATTCAACATACATAATTTCCAAAACGAAAATACTGGGCGCATAAAGCTTATTTTGTCTGTGCGTGGTGTGCGTACATATGATCATGTATGTGTTGCACGTATGCCTATACATATACGTGTGTGTGTATGTGTAAGTGTGTTATACATATATTAAACGTTTATACATGTATGAATTAATCACGTGTGTGTGTGTGTGTGTGTGTGTGTGTGTGTACACACGTTTAATGTACAAATGAAAAAAGAGCTCGATATATGTAGAAAGGTTTGTTCCTCTGTGTGTGTGCGTGTCAACAGTAATGTATTTGTTGCCCTTGCATTATTCATATCCATGTCTGTTCACACACACACACACACACACATACATACATATGCATGAAAACCGATTGACACAAGACATGCGCGCGCACACACACAGCAATTTGCGCGGACGCATACTAGCAAGCATGCATTTATACTTACACTCCATTTACACACACACACACAGAGCGATTTGCCCTGAACAGAGATTCTGTAAAGAGATGTAGGGACAGAGATACATACATATTCCAATATTACAGTGACACACACATATAACACATTTATATGCTCTCACACATACACACTATGCCACCAATATACATACACATACACACATATACAAACAGGCAGGTAACGTGTTGGTGATGCAGAAGGAGGAGTCTGCAAGGTTGGGGCAGGCTAGAGATAAAAAGTCAGAATGCTTTAGTTTTTGTGTCATCTCATTATAGAATGGAGAGTATCTGAAGCCTACAGAATAAGGGAAGAGCTCGCCGAATATATTCGACATTACACCTGAAAACCTGAAATGCTTTTAATACTCGTTATTTTCATACACCCTTCACACACTTGGACTTTTACTCTCTCCTTCTCATATATATATATATATATGATTGTGTGTGTGTGTGTGAATACATGACCACATATATATATATTTATACACATATATGCCTATATACACACATGCATATATAAATAGGCATATACATGTAAATATACATTCACATACGTGCATACATATACGCACACTGCATACACGTATATATATATATATATATACACGCATATACGTACATATGCATATACATACATGGACATTTGCACATAAATTCATACACATTTACGCGTACATTCATACATGTACATTTTACGCACATACATATAAGTACATATACACACATTCGTACATGTATATATCACACATATATACATACACATGGATGTGTATACATACACATACATGCATAGTTACATATACATCCATATATACATACATGTATATAAATACGCATACATAAATACACACACACACACACATATATACTGTTTGAATGCGTATGGTTTGTTGTAGAATCGCTGTTCATAGTGAAAGTGTTCCAGTTCTCTCTATTCATACTCATATAAAGCTGTGTGTATGAATATATACATGTGTAAATGTGCACGAGAGAGAGAGAGAGAAAGAGAGCATGTGAGAGACAGAAAGCATATGTGTGTGTGTGTACACCTATCGTCTGTCATTGACTGTTCAAGGAGTTGTAGTCGGGTAAATTGAATCTGGTAATCATAATGTATTTATTTCACTACTACAATCTGACCAGACGATTACATTGTTCTTCTGCAGCGCGTGTGTATGAGTGTGTAAACGGGTGTGCTGGTGTGTTCGGGAAAGTAACGCACACACATACTAACAAAAGTGTCAGGGACCATTTCAGGTGTTCCATACAAAATTAACAGGTAAAACCAGGGGAGAACAAAGGCGAGGTGGCGCATTCACAAATGGCACTGGTGATGGGAGGCAGGGCTTACACACAATAGAATTTCTAATAAAGGGAGGGAGATCGACATGTGTGTATAGATAGAAAGATATATAGGTGGATAGATAGAAAACAAAAAGACGGATCTGTATATATATCTATATATATGTATATACATATACAAACAAATAATGTATTGATGAAATGATGGAAGCCGGGTGAAGGTTAACAGCAAGCGGTGGGCAAACGTATAGAGTGAATATAATTCCCACTCTAGTCACTGCATGTAGTTAATCATACTACAGACACTACAAGAAGTTACTGTTATACTATGGACACTGCATGTAGTTACAGTCATACTACATACACTGCGTGTAGTTTTAGTCGTCTTATTGACCCTGAATGGCTATAACCATACAATCGACACTGCATGAATGAGGTTACAGCCGTACTATGAAACACTGCCTTGTGTTACAGCTATATTATTACAGTTATTTATCACTGATTATTCCCACTCTATGCTAATTAAAGTGGTTACAATGTCATTTGATGTATCGATAGTATACCACTGTAAAGTGATACTGTACCACTGCAGGTGGTTATATTAATACTATACCACTGCAAACGGTTGTATCGATAGTATACCCCCTGCAACTGGACGTATCCACTACTATTAGTTGAAGCGTTACTACACTACTATAACCAATAAATGTACCCACACCAGACTACTATTACTACTGCAACAACAACCAGCGGTAGTACCTACGCTTTACCATTAATTACCAGTGGCTGTATATACCTCAGGCTTCACCATTACCTGCCAGTGGTTCAATGTATTCCTTGCTTCACCACTAACTACCCACCAGTAGCCGTATGCACCCCAGCCTTCACCACTACCCCAAATGGCTGAATGTACCCTTTATTTCACCACTAACTTTCAGCTGCTGTGTATACCCCAAGCTTCACTTCTACCTATCGCTCAACCTATCGGCGATTCTGTGCACCCCATACATCACATCTACCTACCGTGAGTTGCATGTACCCCTCAATTCACATCCATCTCCCAGTGGCTGTATGTACCCCTCACTTTACCTCAACCTTCTAATGGCTATACTTCACTCTTCTCCACTACCTCCACCACCATCATTACTAATGGCTGTATGTACCCCACACTTCACTACCCACCATTGGCTGATGTACCCCGCACGTTCCCACTACCCCAATTTGCTGTATGTATCCCACACTTAACATCTACCTACCAATGCCTGCATATACCCCACACTTCACCATTATATATATATCAGCGGCTGTACGTACCCCTCACTCCCCCCACTATTTCCCAGTGGTTATACGTTCTCCACACCTCACCACTATTGTTCCTCCACCCCACCCCAAAGGTTTTATGTAGTCCCCACTTCCCCCCCCCCTCTACATATCAGTGGCTATACAAAAACTTCAACACCGCCAGAGGTTACACAACGTCGATGGAAGACGTCAAGTGTTGCACCGAACACTACAACCACCAACACATGAAACGGTAGCAAGCCCTAAAACATTACCGAATCACTCAGTGCAAGACAGACACCACAGCAAGTGGTTGGGTCTACAAAACGTTTCATCACAAGCCATCTTTTTATCACGTTCTCTCTTTCTTCCTGTTCATTCATTCATTCATTCATTTGGAAGACAGACATTAGAGAAACGGTTTTGGATGTGGTGGAGATAATATTATCTACTATCACCCCAATCGGCAAATGGAACGATAAGAAGAAGAGAGAAAGAGCGAGAGAGAGAGAGAGAAAGAGAGAGAGAGAGAAAGAGAGAGAGAGAGAGAGAGAGGGGGGTTGGGAAGACGAAGAAGAAAAGGCAATTTTAAACGGTAAAAAGTATTATCAATGAATGAAAATGAAATCGAGAAATACGCGACGATTGAGAGGAGGAAGAGAATATTTCGTTTGGAAGTCGTCCTCTGGGAAGACAGAGAAAGACAGACAGAGAGAAGATGCACCAGTAGCATGTGCAACAATGAGCAGCAAACATGAAACATGCCACAACTCGTTCTCGCCTCCCAAACGATTCTGTTATATAAAACACTGCATTAAAACCACCACCTCCTTCCGATCGTTACATATAGAAAGATAAAACAGCGCACACCGATCGCTTCAATATATATATTATATTATACATATAATATCAATAAGACAATGCGTATGGGGGGTTGAGGGGCAGAGCGGAGTAGTAGTGTGTTTTCCGGGGGTTTCTTTTTCTTTTTGTCTTTTTTCTCTCAAAGGGTTCCCCCTACCCACAGTTGTCTTCTCCGCGCAGATTCGGAATAAATAAATATATATATATGTGTGTGTGTGTGTGTGTATTATATTTATAGATATATGCATATATTTGTTTCCTTACCTTAGACCATTGAAAAGCTGTTTTGATTTTTCTAGTAAATGACAGAACTCATTTACGACCTTTTTCTCATTCTCATCCATTGTCATATCTAGCGACATGTTGGAGTCGTCAATCGCTACGCCATAGTCTTGCGAGTAGGGAACACTTCCAGATCAGCAGACAATCATCGATGACCATTACGGATGGCGCAACGCGCAATAACAGCAGCAGTAGTATTAGTAGTAATAGTAATAGTAGTAGCAACAAGGCTTTTTTTTTTTTTTTTTGGGTGAACGATGACGGAGACTGTTGTGTGTGATAGTGGCGGCAGTGAACGATCGAAAAGGAGAAGGAGGTGACGTGGAGAGACAAAATAGGAAAATACAACCGGAGTGAGAGTCTCTGTAAGAGAGAGAGAGAGAGAGAGAGAGCAAGTAGGAAACAAGAGGAGAGAGAGGGAAAGCGAGAGAACTACGAGAGAGAGAGATGAATGGATTGATAGAGGATATACATACATACATTTATACGTATATTCTGTGTGTGAGCGTGTGTAATAGATATATACATACATATATACACATTATATACATACATACATACATACATACATACATACATACATACGTGTGTATGTATATATATATGGATGGAGATGGTCTTTTATTTATACAAACTGTAAAAAAAGCAGTTGTTTTTGTTTTAGATTTTTCTTAGTTTCTTATGTATATATTTATATATATACATATATATATTTGTATATATATATATATATATTAGCAAAACTGATAAGGAGTAAATAGTGTTTCTATATCAAAGTGAAAGAGGCGGAGGAGAGAGAGGGGTAAAGGAGGAGGAAAAGAGAAAGACTACTATGGCAGAAATAAGGGGAGTGTGAGGGGGGCAAGAGGGAATATTGTAGATGAAGAGGAGGAGAGAAGTGCGGGGGTGGAGGTTGAGGCAGAGGTGGTTGTGGTGGGGGTGGGGGTGATACTGAAGACTACTATTATGTATTACAGAAAGGTATGGTGATGATGGTTGTAAAAGATGTTGGTGATGATGATGATGAAGGTGGTGATGATGTCGGTGGTAGTGATGATGATGATGATGGTGGTGGTGGTGGTGGTGGTGGTGTATAATAACGAGAGCTGTGTTGGAGTGTGAAGAACTGTGTTGCTGGAGTATGTGTGGGAGGTATGGTTTATGGTATGGAAGGAAAAGGAACATACTTTCTCCAGAACTGTGTGGGTGGTAATGTTGAATATTTTTACAGGAGAAAAACGAAAATTATCGGCAAACAAATTAATAAAAATGATTAGGCTTTTCGTTGTTTGTTAGTTTTCTTTTTAGATGATGATGATGATGATGATGATGATGGTTGTGGGGGGATGTGTGTGTGATAGTGCTGGTAGTGGTTAAGAGATTCATAAAGAAAAAAAAATTTACTTGCAAAGGTCTCCTTAATAATGATTTGTGATATTGGCACAAGGCGATAAATTAATGGGAGTGGGGGAAGGGGGAGTAAAATCGATACGATCGATTAAATCAGACCCAGTACTTGACTGGTATCATATTTAAATAATACCAACAACAACAACAATAATAATAATAATCCTTTCTACTAAAGGCACAAGGCCTGAAATTTGTGGGGAGGATAGCAGCTGATTACATCGACCCCCAGTACTTCACTGGTACTTAATTTGTCGACCCCGAAAGGATGAAAGGCAAAGTCAACCTCAGCGAATTTCTAACTGAGAACATAAACACAGACAATAATAATAATAATCATAATAATAATAATAATCATAATAATAATCATAATAATAATAATAATAATAATATCAATACATTGTATGATGAAAAAACTTTGAAAAAAAAAATATATACTGATTGTTTAATAGTAAGTAGCAAACAGAAAACTAATTATTCTATCTTCTGATCAATAAGAGTGGTGTAGATGTTATAATTCTATGCATACTCTCAAGAAATATCAATTGGTGTACGTTTAAGAACCGTTCTTCACATTGATTAAATAAGAGTATACACTATTGCAAGTGTATATATGTGTCGGTGGTGACTGAGCATTTGTGTGTATGTGCCTGTGTGTGATTCTGCGAGGTGGGGGTTGATGTAAGTGGATGCCGGATGCATGTGTGCGTGCGTGTGTGTTTGTGTGTGTGTGTGTGTCCACGCGCCGGGATAAAGGAAGATGCAGTGTAATACAACTGGATAAATGGAGCAGGGGTGGGAGGGAGGCAAGGAGAAAATGGGAGGGAACAACAGGTTTCATTTTGGCCTGGTGCTGGTGTGGATGCACTCTGTCTGCATGCATTACTTCTGACATTGTTTTGCATCAGCTGCACATTAACAGTGCTTGCAGTAAGTAAATAAATAAAATAAAATAAATCAGTCAAAAAAAAAAAACTCCCAGAATGTAAAAATCATATATTTATTATTATTATTATTATTATTATTATTATTATTATTATTAATTGTTGATATGAGACCTCTCTTCTAATTGCATCCTTTTAGCATATTAGTTAGCCTTCATCAGGATTATCATCATCACCACCACCACCACCGTCCTCACTACCATCATTTGTACCACCAACACCACTATCATCATCATCATCATCATCATCACCATCACCATCACCACCACTATCACCACCACCACCACCAATCACCATCACCCATCACCATCACCATCATCATCACTATCATCATTACCACCATTCATCCTCATCATCTTCATCATCCTCATCGTCTTCATCATTTTCATTTTTATTATTGCTGTCATTGTCATCATCACACATTATGAACATTATCATTATCATCATAACTATGCCACCATCATCATCATCATCATCATCATCATCATTGCCATCAGCAGCAGTAGCAGCAGCAGCAGCACCACCACCACCACCACCATAATCATGATAGTATTCAACTCCATCATCATCATCATCATTGATTCAATGTACATATTTTAATTTTTTTTCTCTTTTTACCTTTACTAGCATGGGTTTACAGTTCTGCAAATAAAGTTCTCCTTGTATTTTAACCTCGTATCAATTTCATCTGCTCCTGTAAAATCAAACTTTTTCAGAGCTGAAAAATAAACCTCTTTGATTCAAATCTTTTTTTGTCTACCCCCTACCCACCAATTCCCACCCACATCATGTACCCCCTACCCACTACAAGTAATCTCTGTCATCACTTCATGTCCATTCTTCCTTTAATTACAATCAACTGTTCTATTTCGTTTTCCTAAACTGTACAGAAATCTACCAAAGTCTTCAACATTGACTTGTTTTTGCAACTCATTTGCATAATTTTTATTCCAGGCATGGCTGTGTGTCTAAAGAACTTGCTTTGCAACCACATGGTTTTAAGTTCAGTCCCACTGCACTGTACCTTGGGTCAGAGTCTTCTGCTGGAGACCCAGGCTGACCAATGCCTTAAATCGATTGGTTGGTCGTCAACTCATAGCAATCTTTGCCTCAGTAATCATAATTGTGTAGAATCATTAACAGTACTTTAAAGCAATTAAGCCCCGAGCAATGCCGGGCACTTCTGCTAGTAATATTATATTTGTGTGTGTGTACATATATGGATGTACACACACACACACTTAAATATATACATGTATGTATTTATATATATATTTATATATACATATACAATGGGATTCTTTCAGTTTCTATCAACCAAATCCACTCACAAGGCTTTAGTTGGCCTGAGGCTATGGTAGAAGACACTTGCCCAAAGTACCAGGCACTGGGACTGAACCCAGAACCATGTGTTTGGGAAGCAAGCTTCTCACCACACTGCCATGCCTGTGCCTGTTGTTGATATTAATACAAAAAAAGTTGATAGTAATAAAAAAAAATAGTAAAAAAAAAAAGAAAAAAATACATGAGCCCTCAGTTTTATTTGAAACCTGCATTCCCACTTTTCCAGCTCTTTTGTTTCCTGTAAACATTCACTGAACTAAAACTCAAAAAGAAAAGAAACACTTGTTTAAGATGATGATTATGAAAAGAGATAGCATGCATGGCAGATAGCAGAGATGAAGCCAAAGTTGTTGAATGCTTTTCAAATAAATGCCTACTTAGTTATCAGCCATCCATTACTAAGTTAATGAGGCAAATTATTTATTCCTTATATTATCTGATACTTTTAGGAAATTCTTGTTTGCATATCCATTTCATCTGCCAGCATCAATGTAAGAGAGTGGTCTGTGACATCAATCAAAGATGGAATGAATTCATCCTTTGTCTATCGTTACAATGTTTCTGGTAAATTAATGACTTGTTGTTGGAACTGTAGATTATTGTAGAATTCTGTGAGACTTTCAGCCAGCAACAAAGTGTGTCAATAGAGAGCTGACCTCTCACATCAAAGGTCAATGAGTCATAAAGCAGTGCATAGTCAACATGGCACTAAATTGTACCATTTATCACCATCAAACTGCAAAACCATGTCACTGCTTAAACAAAAGAATAGTTGTTATTGTTGTTGAATAGCAAATTGGTCTTAATTGAGAAGACCTATAACCAAAAGCTTTCCATCCATGGCAATCCTGCCTTTTGGTCAGGCATTATGTATCTATCTAATACTACATTATCTAATATAGTGTTTTTAAAATTGTGAAGGGTGATTTGATGGAAATGAAATTTAATTGTTATTTTTAGCAGGTTAAGCATCATCTTAGAGGCTCCCTCATTGGCTCATATCAAATCTACTTGGAGTTTTGCATCTCTTTTTTAATCTCTTTTTGCATGTTGTCTCCATAACATATCCAGATATGAACACACATGAGAATAAACAAAAAAAAAAGAACATGAATAACAGAATAAGATTAGACATGGGACATAGCTACCTCTCTTTTAGGATTTGCATTTGGAGTTTTGTAGTATAAAGGATGAAAAAGGTCTCTAATCTTGTGACTCCAAAAAGAAACTTCTCAACCATCAGCTGGAATTGAAACTCTACCCAACCTGCTGGCCAGTAGATAGAATTCCCAAGGATGCCCTTTCACACATTTCTGTTTCTCAGTCACTGCCCTAGCAAAAAGAGGAGATTCAAATCACCTGCTTTGTTACCTGTAATGAATATACCTTGATACATGGATGCTGAAATCTCAAGGGAAATAGGTATACAGTTTAACGAATGACTGGAATCTCATACAGTTCATCAGTGTTTATTGTAAGAAATAGATGTCTCTCAGTGATACTGAAAATCTGTATATGGAAATTATAAGACAATGTACCACAAGGTATTGTACTGGCTCCAACATCTACACAAATGGACAACTGAAAGACGATAGTGCCAAGTGTTTTATTTACACCAATGATTTATGTATAGCATGCCAAAGGGAAAATTTCAATGAAATCAAGACAAGCCTGAACATCACACTTTACACAATTTAAGCTTTTTTCAATAAAGGTAATTATTTAATTGCAAAATACTAGTACCTTCATTCCATTGAAGAAATAAGCCTTTGCTGAGGGGGTTTGATAAGACTGAAAAATGTATAGAGTTGTCACTAAGCACAAGAATGCTCTTACTCTTCACCGAGTACTGCTGTTCAGTAATTTTTCAAGTTAGATTTCGAAGTTATCTCCCTTGCCACACTAAATAAGAATTATCATTAACACTAATGATTGGTATGTGGAGGCAAGGATTTCAGCTGAAATTTTAACGGTTTGAAATTGTTTAGGGAGAGAGTGTGACGACTACATTAAATAGGTTGGATTCCATTTGACTATATGTTTTTTCATGCAGAAGGTCTACCTGGAAAATATTTCTCTCTTATTGTAAATCATTAAGTCTAATGTTTTACTGTTCCATCCAATTTCCCGCAATTCACTGCCCTAATTTCTTGTATAACATTTACTGAGTTACATCTTAATGAAAAAAAAGAATTAGGTTAAATATTATTTCCCTTCTAGTTATCCATAGATAAAATGAAAAAACGACCAATTGTCATGTTGTTAAGTTATTGATTAATTTATAGATATTGATACGGCAGTGTGGGAGGTGGATAACAGAAAGTACAGCGAGGAAGGAGGCGGGGAACATATGAGGAGGAAAGGAAAGAAGAAAGACGAAGCTGAGGAGAAAAAAAGAAAGAAAGGGGAAAATAGAAGCTTCTGTCCCACACAGACAGCAGACGAGATGTTAGACAAGCCGCAGCGAATATAAGGCCGATTAATTCATCACGAAATCATTGCTCAGATTTTATATCAATAATTTCATAAGTAATAGAAATAGTATCTTTTAAAATATTTTTTAATTTCAATAAATTCCTTTTTGTTTTACAAGGAAGATTTCAAGATTTGTTTGTTTGTTCTTTTTGATTTTCAAATATTTTTGTCGTAATGATTTTTATGTTCGTCATTCCGGTTCTGCGGAGATCGATAAACCGGAAGTTACGAAACTCACGTTGCCAATGTGCTTCAAGAAACATACAATCACCGCATTGTTGTCATCTTGAACATACATTATTACGAAGCAGCTGTGTGTTTGGACGATATAGGTAATGTGCAATCTAATGTATATATGCATAACCTTAAATATGCGTAAAATATATTGTTCGAACTTTCTTGTGTATATATTTATGACAGTGCCATTTTCATGACCTGTATAATAATAATAATGCTTTCTACATCGATACAAGGCCTGAAATTTTTAGGGAGGGACCAGTTGGTTACATCGACCTCAGTGCTTAACCGGTATTTATTTTATCGATACCGAAAGAATGAAAGGCAAAGTTGAACGCAGTATTTCAACTCAGAACGTAATGACAGGTGAAATTCCGCTAAATACAGCGTGCTCACCATTCTACCGGCTAGCTGCCTATAATGTATTACATAAAGTAAATAAAATTTGTCGTTAGCATGTATGGTGCTGACTAATGTATATATAATCGTTTATGGTATATTGGGACTGCATAGGTAATGTGTTATCTAATATATATATATATATATATATATATATCACACCTTGAATATACATTAAATACCCATTGAGTTGGGACTTTATAGCCAATTAAATATATACAACCTCAACAGTGTATTAGCACTACACAGATATTGCCAAGTCTAATTATTATATCGTTTATATCGCCTTATATGTGATAAATTTATTGTAGGGACTATAGACGTAATATGTAATCTTATATATATATTGTGTGTTTGTGTCTATGTTTGTCCACCACCACCGCTTGACAACAGGTATTGCGTTTACGTTCCCGTAATCTAGCGGTTCGGTAAAAGTGACTGATAGAATAAGTACCAGGCTTGAAAAAAAATAATAAGTACTGGGGTCGGTTCATTCGACTAAAATTTCTTCAGGTTGGTGCCCTAGCATGGCCGCAGTCTTGTGCCTTTCATCTTTTCTGGGTTGATTAAAGTCAGTACCAGTTCAATGCTAGTGTCAATGTAATCAACTTCTTTCCCCAAAATTATTATATTCATGTTTTGAGTTCTATTTTCCTGTTTACATCCCCAAATTTTGTGTGTGTGTGTATATATATATATATATATATATATATATATATATATATATATATATACATATATATATATATATACATATATATATATATACATATATATATATACATATATATATATACATATATATATATATACATATATATATATATACATATATATATATATACATATATATATATATACATATATATATATATATATATATATATATACATATATATATATATACATATATATATATATACATATATATATATACATATATATATATATACATATATATATATACATATATATATATATATATATATATATATATATACATATATATATATATATACATACATATATATATATATATATATATATATACATACATATATATATATATACATATATATATATATACATATATATATATATACATATATATATATATACATATATATATATATACATATATATATATATACATATATATATATATACATATATATATATATACATATATATATATATACATATATATATATACATACATATATATATATACATATATATATATACATATATATATATATATATACATATATATATATATACATATATATATATATATATACATATATATATATATACATATATATATATATATATATATTGTTTGTAGAAACCATAAATCTGGAGAAGAAGCACACTCTAAGATGTAGAGCAGTGTCTATTTTAAAAATGGGAAAGGCCGGGCTATGGGATTACCCTGGGCTTCCCGTCCATAAAGGGTTTAGCTTTAAGGTGTATCATCAAACCCCAACAGGTTTTGGGGTCTGAAAATATGCCATAAAGCTAAACCCTTTATGGATGGGAAACCCAGGGTAATCCCATAAACCAGCCTTCCCCATTTTAAATATATATATATATAGAGAGAGAGAGAGAGGCAATCCTTCGGTATTGGTAGACAACATCATTCATCCACACGACCTTCCCTCACGACATGGATAAGAGAGATTAGGCTGAAAAAGCGGGTGAATGACATCTCCTTATACTGACACTCTGTATACCAATACCGAAGGATCTCACCAATCTCTAATTGTGGAGGGAACTTGTGAAAGAGGTAGACCCAGAAAGAAGTGGGACGTAGTGGTGAGAAATGACCTTCAGATGTTGAGCCTCACTGAGGAGGTGAGAAGGGGGTGAAATTTCTGGCGATTTGCTGTGCTTGAGAAGGCCTATAACTAAAGGTATTATAACTGTGGTGACCCCTCTTTTATTCAGACATGCAATGTATTTTTGACAATTTCTAGCAGTTTAAACACGAACCACATAAAGATTCTCTCATCTCTTCTAATAGTGTTATTTGTTTTGTTGTTTTCTCCAGCCTGAAAAATGTCTGAAAATATTCCTCAGTGTGCTAAAGAGGCTGTCTTAGTCACAAGTGAACCTCTTTCTTCTGACAAATATGCTGAAGTTAAAGGTTATGATTTCAACAATGGTGTAGATTACCACAAACTATTAAACTCTTTGGCCACCTCTGGATTCCAAGCTACCAACTTTGGCTATGCTGTTCAAGAAATTAAGAATATGGTGAGTTGTGAGTAATTGCTTTTCTCTGTTAGTTGTTTGTGTGTGTAGATACATATATGTTTGTTGCTGTGTGGTTAAAAAGCTTGCTTTGTAACCACATGGTAACCACAAAGAATATGTAAAAAGCACCATCCGAATGTGGCCGATGCTAGTGCCGCCTTAACTAGCTTCCGTGCCGGTGGCATGTAAAAAGCACCAACTGATCGTGGTCGTTGCAGCCCCCTCTGCACCAGACTCCAGTCCGATTTGGCATGATGTCTACTGCTGGATGTCTTTCCTAATGCCAACCACTTTACAGAGTGTACTGGGTGCTTTTACATGGCACCATACAAGCACTTTTACATGGCACTATATGGGCACTTTTACGTGACACCACCAGAAGTGCTTTTCAACACCAGGGGGACCAGTCTTGATTTCAGCAATGTATCTACACACTGTTGGCTTTCTTTTCCTTCTTTGGACGTTTCCCTTTCTCCTCTCCAACAAAGAGCTATGCTTGAAACATCAAAAACTCTCTCTTTTTACAGTTTACTGCATTAACAGTTGCATACACACACACACATGTTTGTGTGTGCACGTATTATAAAGTACATTTCATATGCATATTTTACATATTTTTATAGATTGACAAGAAATTAATACCTCTGTCTGCAAATGAGTTAGAAGAAATGAATTTAAACCCCGTTGGGCGTGAGAAGAGCAACTGTACAATATTCCTGGCTTTCACATCTAACATGATATCAAGTGGGGTCCGTGACTCTATTAGATATCTTGTACAACACAATATGGTAAGTAAAAACAGTTTCCTTTTTACCATTCAGACTCGATACTGTTGAACCCCAGATCAATCCTTTTACAAACAGATCTATTATAAAGCATCCCAGTCATAACTTTCCTGGTTCTATTTTTCAGGTAGTGTGTACCTGGGACTATCTTATCCAATGCGTTCTTATTTTAAGATAGTGAAATATGATTTGAAAGAGATTTTTGCAGATATATCTGTGTTTGAGCTCAACTTTACCTTTCACCTTTTCAGGTCTATCAAATTAAATACTAGTTCAATGAAGGAGTTGATAACATCAGTTTGCCCCTCCTCTCAAAATTGCTGGCCTTGTGCCAAAAATTATTATTATTATTAAGGTGTCGAGCTGGCAAAATCGTTAGCACAATAGTATTTCATCTGCCTCTATGTTCTGTGTTCAAATTTCGCCGAGGTCAACTTTGCCTTTGATCCTTTCAGTGTCGATAAATTAAGTACCAATGCTGAATCTCCCTGAGAACTTCTTGAAGGGTATGCATGTCTCTGGAGTTCTCAGCCAGCTGTACGTTAATTTCACGAACAGACTGTTTCATTGATCCGATCAACTGGAACTTTCGTCCTTGTAACCAACAGAGTGCCTTTTTTTTTTTTTCAAGTGTCCGATAAATATCTGATAATGTTGAGTTATGGCCCTTTATGTTCTGAATTCAAATCCTGCCAAAGTCGGTTTATCTTACATCCCTCCTTGATTGACCAAAACAGTCTATTAAACAAATACTGAGCAGCGATATAATTCAGCTATACTCTCCTCCTCCCCCTCAAATCTATGACCGTGATCCTATCCTAGAAATCATTATAAAGGTATCGAATTCACAGAAACAGCTGTCTTGAAGTATCGAGTTATCTCCCTTGAAGCTCTGAGGTCATGTGCTGCCAAGGGCGATATTTTCTTTCATCTTTTGTTGCTCAATAGTTTGGGCAAGTGTCTCTAACGATAACCCCAGGCTGACCAGTGCCTTGTGAATGAATTTAGTGGCTGGAAACCTTGTTGATGCTCACGTGTGTGTATGTACAAATATATATGTGTGTATTTATGTATGTATATATATGTGTGTGTGTGTCTGTGTTCATATCCCACCACCACTTGACAACCAGTATTGGTTTGTTTACATCCCTGTTACTTCGTGGTTCAGCAAAGGAGACTGCTAGAAATAAATGCCAGATTTAAAAATAAGTACTGGGGCCAATTTTCTGATCTAAACCTTTGAAGGTGATGTCCAAGCATGGCTGTAGCCCATAAATGGAACAAATAACATCAAAAATATGCGAATATAATTGTGTTGGTATTAAAAAAAAGTTATTGAATTTTTGCAGTGGTAAACACTCGAATTTCAATTCCTCATTACTATCTTAATTATTATTGTCATCATTATGCTCATTGTTACAGGTTGACTGTTTGGTTACGTCTGCTGGTGGCATTGAAGAAGACTTCATCAAATGTTTAGCTCCCACATATATTGGGGATTTTAAGCTGGATGGCAAGAAGCTACGTTTGTCTGGCATTAATCGAATTGGTAATCTGCTGGTTTCCAATAATAATTACTGTAAGTTTGAGACTTGGTTGATGCCAATCCTGGATCAAATATTGCAGGAACAAAAAGAGGAGGTAAGAATTCCTTTGTTTTGTGTTATTTTGATTTTTTTTCTGTCACTCTGCTTTATGATATCTTTAGCATGGAAGAGGTTTAGTGAGGAACTGTTCTGTCAGTGTTTTATCATCATAGTTTTAATGTCTGCTTTTCCATGCTTCCATGGTTTGGATGGAGTTTAGTGTGGAAAACTTTCTACAACAGGAAGCCTTTCCTGTTGCTAACCCTTACCTGTTTCCAAGGAACATAATATTTCCCTTTAGCCAGACATGTTTTTGTAGAATATTGGAAATGAATGACACACGCACCAAATCAGCTCACAAGGCTTTGTTTGGTCTGGGGCAATAGGAGAAGACACTTGTCCAAGGTGTCATACAGTGGAACTGAACCTGGACCCATGTGGTTCTGAAGCAAAGACATCCTATTGAAAGAATTAGGCCTTAAAACATTGCTACCCATTTTAAAAACACTGTCGGGAGTTTATCGAAAAGAATTTGGTTGTTATATTAAGTATAGACTTGCCTAAGTGTTGTGTAGTGGGACTGAACTTGGAATGATACTGTGAATCTCTTACCAAAATGCCTCCACCAATTTTCGTAATCAACCTTCCTACCCCACCCCTCAACACAGTTGACTCTACAAATAGTTCTCCTGTTGTTAATATGCTTGACTGAATCCAAAGTAAGGCCTCTCATACAAATGGTCTCTTCATACTCAATCTATCTGTCTCTCTTCCTCCTACTGTAACTATTATAAAAGTCCGTTTTTTTCTTTTATCTAAAGTGTAAGGCTTTTGGGCCTTACATTAAACCAAGAACCCTTAAATAATCTTCTTAACTCTGTTGCACTAATTTTGTTGTTTTATTTTAGGGGATTTTATGGACGCCATCGAAATTAGTGGCTCGTCTTGGAATGGAAATAGATAACCCAGACTCCGTTTATTACTGGGCTTACAAGGTAATGTTAATAAATTTGTCTTTGAATGTAGCACAACACACACAGAAAGTGAACACCAGGTTCATGAGAGTATGAAAGGAGAGTGGCAGATGTATAAAGATGGGTATAGAGTTGAATGCAGTTTCTTTCAGTATATATCCTAAGACCAGTTTCTAGTGAACTATGTATTTGGGGCATCGGAAGTATATAGCAGGATTGTAAAATGAGCTGTTAGTTGGCTTCCTAAAAAAATATTGAGGGCTCATAGAAATCAGAATATTGATCTAATTCCATATTTTCACTTTAACCATTCTCTCTCTCTTTCTCTCCCATAGAACAACATTCCAGTATTTTGTCCTGGATTAACGGATGGCTCTCTTGGTGATATGATATATTTCCATTCTTACAAAAACCCAGGCCTTGTTATAGATATTGTTCAAGGTGAGGTTCCATTTCTTTGCTTTTATTTAGATATACTTGAAAGTGATTCGTCAGGACACTGAAAAACAGTGTTTCATGGTTTCTCTTGCCCAGCATATCACTAATTTCTAGGCATGGCTGTGTGATTAAGAAGATCTCTTTGCAACCACGTGGTTTCAGGTTCAGTTCCATTGTGCATCACTTTGGGCAAGTGTTTTTTACTAAAGCCCCAAGCTGTGCAATGCCTTCTCAATGAATTTGATTGATAGAAACTGCATGGAAGCTTGTTGTGTGTATATACATAGGCACAGGCGTGTTCGTGTGGTAAGAAGCTTGCTTCCCAACTGCATGGGTCTGGGTTCAGTTCCACTGTGTGGCACCATGGGCAAGTGTCTTCTCCTATAGTCTATAGATGATATATGCCTTTGTGTGAGTGTGTTTGTTCATCACCACTTGGCAACCAATGTTGGTTTGTTTATGTCCCTGTACCTTTGCAATTCAGCAAAAACAAAAAAATGAATAGAATAAGTATCAGACTTTAGAAATAAATACTGGGATCGATCTGTTTGACTAAAACCCTTCAAGATTGTGCCTCTTTATGGCCACTATCCAATAACTGAAACAAAATAAAAAGATCAAACTAATTCACACAACTCGGGCCCCATATTTAACCCTTTAGCATTCAGGTTACTCTGTAAATGTAATGCTTCTTTATTCACATTGTTTTGAATTAATCATACATTATCTCATAGCTTTCAGATTTCAATGAAGTGATAGTTTATTGTTAAAATGACATTACAGGATAAGTTTGAAAAGCCAGATCTGGCCAGTTTAAACATAAAGCAGGTACAATATTTTTAGCTGGATATGATCAGTTTAAATCCTAAAGGGTTAAAGATCCCACATTCTACATTAGAAGACTATTATAATTATCATACATAGTGAAAAAAACCCACTTTAAAATGTGCTGCTCAAATGAAATTGTTCTTTACTCAACAGATATTCGCAGGATGAATAGTCAAGCTGTATATGCCAAAAATACTGGCATGATCATCCTTGGTGGAGGCCTCGCCAAACATCATACATGTAATGCTAATCTGATGGTAAGTAAGAGCAACTATGCAGATCTTTCTTAACACTAAAGCCTTTGATACAAATGTTAGACTGGTCTCAGACCTACTGCTAACCTGTAAAGTCAGCTAAATCTAAAGTGAACCAAACAACCAGCAGTTAGTATTGTTTTCCTGATATTCACTGTGGCCCATGGTCTAAACACCGAATTCTCAACAGGTCAGTCTTATTGTCTGTAAGTAAATAAATCACATGATGTCATGGTTCAGTGTTATACATTAACAACTGTAGCATTATAATAAAGCTTATGTTCCATAGCTTGCATTACCAACTTCTGTAATGAAGGAGTCTATATGGTCATTTGACCTGCTAGATATAGCAACCAAATTTCCCTCATCACACCTGCCATATATAAGAAGTACTTATTGGATAATGTGGTCTGGGGGGAAAAGATGGGGTGATCATAATTGGTAGGTATTTGACCTTAACTCTATTAACCTGAGAAGTTGGAAGGAATATATTTTCCTTTATATTCGAGTTTACTTTAGTGAAAGTATGGATTCAGGTAACTGAAATCCAGCTGAGGGGTCAGCAGTCGATATCTTGTTTGTCCTTGGCACTATTGTGTCTCATCTGCTTAATGTTTCCAATGCAGGAGATAAGCACCAAGTCACAGTGATCAGGCATATATGAAAATGCTGTGTCAATGGTCATTGATCTCTCTGGAAAAATTCAGGAAACACAGTTTGTTAGAAGGCATGAAGCTATGTAATTGTCGGAGATAAAATTCCTTCAGTCTTGTTGTGCTAAAAGCAATAAATGTCAGATCGAGACGATATATATTGTTCTTAACACTCCTCTCCATACACTTTCTGCAACTTTGCATAGGCCTCTGAGCAGGTATCACCATGACAACTTTCTCTCATCGTCAATCACTCATTACTGCCAAGCACTGCGGTAAACAGTAGAAGTGAGCCAGAATGTTAAAACTTAGTGTGCAATGCACAGCAGAGGTCAGGGTCAATCTGTGCCAAGCTGCTTCACACTACATGCTTCATCTTTGTTACTATGGCAACAGTCTGGATACTTATCGATCAGACCTTATATACATATATATAGAATATGAGGGGTTTAGTTCACTTTACTCTAATTAAATTCTAAATGACTTGAGATACTCGTTCTGCCTTGGTTTTGATTTTTCCTTTAATATAATATACCATTATGCATTTAGTGATACACAGATGGAAGGGTCTGAGTTCTGATATGGCATATCTGTATAGAAGATGTCAGTTCTATTCTATGAGTACATGGAAGCCTTAATTCTGTTATACAATGATAAAATAAAATTATATGAAAGAGGTCTCGGTTGTTATAAATATTTATCAAATATGACTATTTGATCAGCCAAATTGAAAATATTTTCTTAATGTTTCCAGAGAAATGGAGCTGATTTCTGTGTTTTCATAAATTCTGGTTCAGAATTTGATGGCAGTGATTCTGGAGCATCTCCAGACGAAGCAAAGTCATGGGGAAAAGTGAAACTTGACAGTAAACCTGTAAAGGTAAGATTTAAACATTTTTTTGGGGGGGTTCCATATTTAACTTACAACAGTGGAGAGCCATGAAATATTTTATATTCAGTTACAATCATGTCCCGATCCCATCCATACCAACTTTACTTTTTCATTGTTGATAAGAATTCTAGTTAATGACTGTGGTTAATATAATTAACTAGCTCCAGCATGGCCATATGACCGAAACTAGTAAAATGCAAACTGCTATGCTTCAGGAAGCTAATTTTCAAGTATCTGGTACTTTTGTTCATGTTTGGGAAGAAAACGTTTTGATGTCGCAGGGACTGCCATCCCTATAAATCACGGTATTTCCCCACCCGCCAGATCATATTGTCTAATGCAGTGATTCTCAACCAGGATCCATACAAGATTTTGTTGTTAAAGTTTATGTGCAATAAATTGATTATATTTTTACAATACACATTGACCCCCAATCCTCTCCTGTTATTTTCCATTGCTAGGACATGTTTTTCATGGAAGACTAAATAAACAGCCTCACTTGTATGATGACGATGCTCCTTTACAACCATCTTATTTCAGGCGTATTCCAGTTACCTTCTCCCTAATCCATTCACGAGGCTTTGGTCAACTTTGGGTTATACTTGTTCAAGGTACCACACTGTAGGACTAAACTTGTAACAAGGTGGTTGGAAAGCAAGCTTCTTAAACGCACAGTCTCACCTGCAACTTTACCTTCGTTAATTTTGTCCCTATCCCCCCCCCCCCTCATCGAAAACAGTTTAACTTGTTTTATTTAACGTTATCTTTGTGAGTCATGTCTGCTCAATGATTTTTCTTTTCCCCTCTTAGGTTTGTGGTGATGCTACACTGATCTTCCCATTAGTTGTGGCCGAAACATTTGCTAAGTACCATTCACAGTTTGTTAAGTTAGATAAATAAAATGTTTTGATATTTACTTTTAGTGGGAGTGAATCCATTTTGTTAAAACAGACCTTTGAAAATGTAAAGGTTTGTTTAGCCCCAGGCCACCTCTAACAAGTTGCGCCAGCCACAGTAACCAACCTCCGTATGAGTGTGTGTGTGCATGCATGCAAGATTTCATTATCCAATTTGTAGAGTCATTTTTTGAAGACTCTTCCTAGGTCAAAGCTAGTTGAGAGTACTTTTTGTTGGTTGGGATTTCTCAAGTAAACAATATTCTATTCCATAAAAGAGATGTAGATGCATTAAAAATATTTTAACAGTCAAATCACAAGACATGAAAATTGAAAGAGCCTCTTCAGACACACACGAAAAAAAAAAAAAAAAGAATGTAGGATGTATCATGTAGTGTCTTGTCTGAAATCAAAGACTTGGAAGTTTGTGACAAGTTTTATTTACTATATTAATTAGCACTTTTGTATATATATATAGAGAGAGAGAGAGAGAGAGTTTTCTTTTTTAAATGGTAAGCCGTCATACATTGCTGAAAGCTGATATGAGTCAAGTTGGCCCAGTATTTACATAGGGGTTTCCTCATCACAAAAAGAAATCAAACTGATTACTAAATACTTCAGCCTCATCATCGACATACTGGACATTGTTACCGTGTCTAATAACCATAATCTTATGTACAGTTGAAGACTGAAGAGAGGCACAATTTTTTTTTTTTTTGGTAAAGCAAACATGTAAAATTTCAATGCAACGAAAGGAATTATTATTATTAATAGCAGGGTGTGAATATCATCTAGCAAGAAATGGGGACCAAAGACTGGTTGGTTTGTTTGGGCCATATTGGGTGGGTGGGGGTGCCATTTTAACTTTATACCAAAACTTGTATAAGTGACCGAAATAATTTCATTCTGTACAAAGAAATACGTTTGGATATCTGTATAAAACAATTGAAAGTGAGTGGCACTGGAAAAACAATTTTTCAAATCAGTGGAAAGGGAGTTTTAAGTTGTCCTTAAGTTTAAGAATTAGAAAGGGAGAGCGGACAGGACTGCAACTTTTCTCATTTTTCTTCAGGAAGACATCAATTAAATATTAAAGATTTTAAGATATTATATACTGCTTCTGACATTACTTATGAGAAACAGGGTGTGAGGGAGATTGAATAATAATAATGATACAGAATCATGATCTAAAAACCATCAACTACATTTATGTCTAAAATTCATTTCAAATAAATGCTCAGGTAGTTGTTATTGTTCAGTGCAGAGGGGGTGGAGGGGTATGTGAAATCTGTATTTACACACACATGCACCCAGCAGAATTCACTCGACTATTTTGCTATACAGTAAAACACAAAGTGGGCCACCAACATAACATTTATTACAATCACATTGGAAATATTCACTGAAATTCATTTTCTGCCTTTTGTAAAGCAACCACTACTAAAGAGAGTGGTTGGTGGTGGTGGTGGTGGCCTGTATCAAATGTTCAAGGGATCTAATTGATGCACACATTGGATTCAAAAGATTCAGGAAGTTGAGAAATATATATAAAAAAAAATTTTTAGGAATAAAATCAATCAATACTAAAATTAAATAATGTAAGTCTGTTTTAGAGCCAAGCAGCTTATTGGTATAATGATGAGAAACTTTTTTTTTTTTTTTTACACTTCACCTGGTACAAATTTCTAAATTAGTCATTTGCTTTTCCGTTGTTTTTTGAAATATTCTTCTATGTTAGGGAACATTTCTGGATTGTAGTCAGAGTCCAAGTGTATCCGCTGCAACACATTATTACACATCTGGTCCTCAAAAGCTGAATGTAATATGCTGTCACGAGCTGCCTCATTTGATAAATTTTCTAAACTGCTTAGTGGTTCAACTCCAGCTGAGGCTACAGCTTTCTTCAGTGAATCCGGTACAAATTCTGACACCTCACTTAAGTTGGTTGCTTTACCAGGATTCATCTGAAACAAACATTATATATGCTAGACATGGTCAAACTGAATTGAGGAGGACATTTAAGAACAGGTGAGGGTTTCAACTTAACCCTTTAGCACTCAAACCAAACATAAATATTCTTACCAGTTTTATGTTCAAACCAGCCAGATGCAACCTCTCACACCTACCCTACAATGTCATTCTAAAAATAAGCAATCACATCAATGAAATCTTGAAGCTACAAGAGGATTAATTCAAAACAATTGGAATAAATAAACTTTACATTTGACAGAATAATCTGAATGCTTTATATTTATGTATATATATATGTGTGTATATATATATATATATGTGTATATGTATATATATGTTTATATGTTTATATATATATATATATACATATAAACATATATATATATACATATATATAAAATATATATATGTTTATATATTTATATATATATATATATACATATAAACATATATATATATACATATATATAAAATATATATATGTTTATATATATATATCTATATATATATATATCTATATATATATGTTTATATATATATATCTATATATATATGTTTATATATATATATCTATATATATATGTTTATATATATATATATATATATGTTTATTTATATATATATATATATATGTTTATATGTATATATATATGTATTCCCCTACAAAAGGGGAAGAAAAGGTTTTAGTTCATTAAAGCATGTAATATAGGATGTGGGGTGATTTTTATGAGACATCGGGATGAGGGGATATCTTATATGCCATCAAATATGGTAATTAAATAATATTTTACATACCTTTCTGCGCTTAGCTGGCATTCCACTTAAATATGCATCGCTGAATGGTGTCTGAGGATTCTGGCGTCTTTGATGTTGGATGTCTTGCCTGATTATAGGAACCCATTCCTGAAAAAGAACAAAGGAAGAAGATTCATTTTTAAAAACCAAAAATTGACGTTAAAAATTTCTAAATATTTAGCTTATATAAAAAATAAAAATTCATTTCTATACATTGCTGTTTAAGAATAGATCTACTTCCTACATACATGTTCTGAATGATTAGGTCTAATGTGGTATTTTAATCCCTGTAGGTTAATGTGGCCTTGTAGACAGAGTCAGAAATTAATGGAGAGGAAATCATGGTCCTTCTAATAAGATTGGGGTGGGGGGGAGCATACACAATTTCAGTGAGAAACCCAGTGAGATATTGGTTTAAAGAACAATAAATGTAATGTGGGGTTTTCTATGTTACTAATGTGTAGAAGTAATGCAGCAGGGACCACATGGATTGCAGATGACAGACACTAAATTCATCCATTCTAAAGACAAGGAATTTCTCAAAAAACAAGTCTTTTTTTTTTTTTGTAAGTGTCATGAAAACCATTTTGTCTACAGGAAGCATGGCCAGACTAAGCAAAGCACATAAGACATGCTTCAGCATCAGGCAGGGCACACTGTTCGGAAAGTGCTGTGGGCCAGTCTGCCCATGACTGATCTGCAGTTTCTCATAAGATATGCAGGAATGGTGCAACATTACACACCGAAATGCATTTCTTTTTCTCCTAACAGTTGCATGGTTCTGAAAACATGAATATTTGCTAATCATCAAAGGAATACAGCAGGTTTTTTTTTTGTTTTGTTTTGTTTACTATGTATCAATCATTCAACTGTGAATGTTCCTACAGAATACATGTGAACAGATTATGAAATTGCAATAATTGAGGATTGGAGACAAAACGTTGAAAATTTAGAAGGGGGAGAAAAAATAGCACTTACAGCTGGAACCACACTGCACCAGTCGTCTCCATTACTTGTAGTGGTAGGAGCAGCAGCATTAGTCTGTTCCACAGCAAGAGTAAGGGGCACAGTTGCAGCTGTAGTAGTAGTAGCAGATGTCTCCTCACTGTTCACACCATTAACCAACTTAGGTTTGCTTTCTTTATTTTTAGTAGTAGTGTCAGGTTTACTATTATTATTAGTCACCTGCAAAGAACAAAGCAATTGACAGAATCCTCTCAGGTCGGCATCATTAAAATATTGACAAAAATGCACCAATTCTTGACAGCAAGACTGAACAAAGTGCTAAATATATATATGCAGGCTACTGTAAGTATGAGTTGACTAATGCTTAGGGAGTGGAATTTGGCAGATAGAAACTGTGTGGAAGATTGCACATGTATTGCATTCATTTAAGTCTTGCAATTTAGTTCAATAAAATAAGAAATGTGGGAAATACGATAAACAGAAACGCTTGGAGGCAGTTCTAGCATGGCCACAGTTCAATGATTCAAATTAGTAATATATACACATTTATTCATCATGATGCTAATGATGATGATATATGCATCATGATCCAAGTCAGTTGTTATAGACAGGTAGGATAGAATGTATAATGGTCATCTATACCCTCTAACCAGGATTGCATCTGAAGGTTTCAGTCAGCCAGTCTTGAATAGCTAACTATACCACATGTACACACATTAGACTAAACATTTCTAACATAAGGATGTATTGAACATTTTTAGGTTTCTGTAACAGAAAACAAAATAATATATTAATAAAGAGATGACAAGATAAAACTAATGCAGTTTACCGTTAAGGTCATCATCATAGTTTAACTCTAAAACATTTAATCCAGCCCAAATATTCCACTTGTTTTATATTCGAACTGACCAGATCCACCCTACCACACCTATCTGGCAATGTCATTCTAAAACTTTATAAAGATACCATTGAAATCTTAAAGCTGCAAGATAATGCATGATTAATTTTAAAAAATGTGAATAAATAAGCAATTTGAAGGTTAACGGGTTAATCCTTAAGTATTTAAACTGGCAGTAACCCAGCCCAAATATTCTACCTGTCCACATCCAGCCTCTCACCAAAATATAAGAATCTTGTAGCTTTCAGATAATGCGAGAGAAAGCCATTCTCACCAAATTAGGATTTGTAAGTTCTGTGAAAATTTCAACATTTGGTTTTGTTTTCTTTAAAATAAATTGATTTTATTTATTCCTTTTTTTTTTTTTTGTAATTGCTGATATAGTTTCAAGTAAATAGTAATTCCAACATGGAAGGATTTTACACCTTTAATCATAACCGTGCAACACCTTTAATCATAACCATGAGGTACCAAATGAAGCATCTCAGTCAAGTGCATTTACCATATACTTAGTTGATCTAAGCCCTGTAAATCCTGGCTACCAAGACATGACGGTCACAGCAGGTACACCTTTAATTATTGAGTAGCTTACGATGAAGGTAGGTCAGTCCACATTATTCCATAAAGAGCACAGGGTCAGTTTCTCTAGCGTATATATATATATATATATATATATATTCCTGTCTGGAGAGGATGCCAGTCTGTCGCAGGATTATTCATTTTTACCGGCTGAGTGGACTGGAACAACAATGAAATGAAGTATTTTGCCCAAGAACACAATGCATTTGCCCGGTCCAGGAATTGAAACTATGATCATGAGTCGAACACCCCCTAACACCTGAGCCACTCTACTTACATTGAAAGTCTGATACTAAAAATAAAAACGAACTCTTACTTGAGATGTTGCTGAAGTTTCTGAATCTACTTCCATAGGGGATGCTGCTTCGCTTTCAGCAACCTCAGGAACAGCCGCCGCTGCCGTCACTTCTGGTGGATTTGGTTTCGCAGATTCCTTATTCGCTGCAGAAGCAGAATCTTTCCAAGCAATGTAGTGTTGAATGTCGCTCTCAGTCTGCTGAGGGTGGAAACCGTTCAGCTGTAGTGTTGCCATGGTGATTAGGGACTGCTGCATCATTACATTGATACCATTGGTCAAATGTTGCTGGAAAAAGAGAATGACCACAGGATGAATTAACTGCAACCTGGTCGAGTGGTCAACATCACACATCAAACAATATCTTACACTTTTCTTACCATATTTCTGTTGAAATAACGGTATGCGGATGGGATGCCAAGTGCAGTTTTGCCAAAGGATTAACCAAATGAACAAGATGCCGAAAAGACATAAAAAAATTATAATTTGATCTCGTTAAATCTTAAGTGCCAAATTGGTGAATTGGTCATTAAACTTTGAAGGTAGGAATGTTTTTCACCTTCCTTCTAAACAGGTGGGAGTTGGTGACAGGAAGGGCATCCAGCCATAGAAAAATGGATGTTAAAACATTGAAAAATATGATGGAAGATTTTAATTCAAAATACTTTAAAAACCTACAACCAAGGGTGGTCTTAAGTAGGTTGGCATCAAAAGGTATAAAGAAGTCAGTTTCTTCACAATGCATTTATTTAAATGAGTAATAAATAGACAAAATATTAACTTACCAATCGATCATGCACCACTCGCTGGAAAGCCGGGTGACCTTCGACAAGACAGAAGCGACCAAGAACAATAAGCTCAGAGAGGAAAGTTTTGAACCAGTTGTATAAACTTTGACCAAACTCATTGTTATCTGAAAAAGAGACAAAAATAAACATTAGTTGGTGTTATGTACGCAGAGAATACAGGTAGAAGTAAGACATTAACTTGAGTGCAGCCCTGACACAACCTCATCATCATATCTCTATCTCTCTCTCTTCCAATTGGAGTAACCATGTATTTCCCTAACAGTGAAACAACTGTTCCTGTCTGTCATATTTAAACCTTTCCTCATCGGGCATAAAGCCATCTCCCTCATTTGAGAGTTCTTGGCACTGGAGACAAACATGCACAAATACACACGTGCATACAGAAATATACATGTGCTGATAGATATACAAACATAGTTAGATGCTCACATGTAGAGAGAGAGAATGAGACAAACCATAAAATGTCTAATATATCAGCATTGAATTGGTGATGCCAAAGTGTCTCATATTCATGATTATCATACAAAATAAACCATCTATTCATTCTAGTCACAGTTTCATAAGATCAGAAAAAATTTTTTTTTATAAAAATAGGCACTCACCTTCAGATTCTATAGTCAGTTTTATTATTTTAGTATATTGGTGTTTGAGGAAGTTGTCCAGTGTAGCCTCAGCATCAATGTTAGGTTGAACTTCAGATATACTCTGGGATACACAGCAAATTGGATGATATTAAAGCTAACAATATCACAATATTAAACATAAATAACAGTACTTAATTAAACAACTGTTATTGATGTGATACAAGACATTTTTTTCTTTTTCAAAATGTCTCAGGAGCTATATGCAGAGGTGGGCCTTAACTACATGCCTTAATGTTGTTTTCCCCACGACTAAACACTAACCAAGTTGGGGTGCATTAAATATGCTCAAGTGTCTTTTATAGCTTCAAATATTTAAAATCTATCTCTGACCTTGAATTCAAGTAGCAAATTTCAAAAAGCTCTGAGGGACACACAGAGAATATATTCCCAAAAATTCAACTAAATTCTTACAATTTCAATAACCTATCATTTAATGAAGCTGCTCTTAATAAACTTAATTTATGCAAAACATACAAGGATAAAACAAAATCGAAAGTGTTTCTTAAGTATCATTAAGAAATATATTTACTGGGAAAAGATGAAATTACAAATTTTAAGGCAAATTCAAGGAGCAGGAACATTAACCTTTCAGCATTCAGATTCTGCTGTCAAATGGAAGGCTTATTTATTCAGACCATTTTGAATTTATAATAAACTAAGTTGCATCTTTGATATTCCAATGATGTGATTGTTTACTTTTAGAATGACATTGTAGGGTAGGTGTAAGAGGCCTGATTTGGTCAGTTTGAACATAGAATAGGTAGAATATTTGGGCTGGATATGGCCAGTTTTAATACTAAAAGGTTAATCCCATTATAAATACAACATTTTTTACTTACATTGAATTCAAGAAATTGCAGTTATAAAATTCAATTAAAATAAAGGCAGTCTTAGAAAGATTAGCTAAATTGAATTCTTTCTCTTTTTCATTAAGTATATACCTTTTGGGTTTTTTAATAAAATCTTGAATTTTGGGATAAAAACAGTTAGTAAGCAATAATGAAAGAAAATAGAAGATGTACAAAAACAACTTACAACTATAGCTTTAATTTCAGCTCTCATTTCAGTTAATAATTGTAATACAGCATTCTGAATATTGGCTTCTGTAGGTTCAGCATCATTAAGAATTTGATGAAGAAAGAGTTCTTTAAGAGGTGTTCGCAATCTATTGAGAGGCTCAGAGTTACCCAGCAAAACGGTCATAAGATCAGAAATAGTCAAGTGACGTGATATACATTGAAAGATGTCGTTGGTGAGTCCTAGCAAAAAAAAACAGAGGTGAGATTTTATGTGCGTATGAGTATGCACACACACACACATGCACATAGATGTATATGTTTTGAAAGAAGTTGGCAATTTCAAACAAAAACAATTTTTAAAGTTCACTTTTGGAATGTTTTGACATAAAACAACTAAATCTTATTAGCTGTGTCCGTAATTAAAATTTAATTATGTATACAACTTACAAAATTTGTATGTGAAATGGAATCACCATTATGTTCTTCTGGAGGAGACTGTTCAGAAAGCTTTATAGCATTATTAGTTGTTTGAATGGAAAAGTTATCAGCCTGAGAGAGTGGATATTTTTAAAGATAGTCTTTAAACGCTCCCAAAGTTGGGGGTGTAATATATTTCCAGCAATTCACCAACAATAAAGACATTCCATTTCATAAAGACCATAAAGTAGATTCAACAAACGAAACATTAAACTGGGGGGTTTTTTCTGTATTTCTTACTGTCATAATTCTTTTTTATTTTCCCCAAGTTTTTGCCTTTGTTGCAGTTTATTCTTTGTTATAAGTGTTGATGATGATGATGATATACCATTGAGGTTGTCCTTGTATACATGCATGTCCCCAGCATCCCTCTCCAGTGGAGTGTTTCTAATCCTGTGGGGTCGTGGGTGGTGGTGCCATATAAACGCACTCATGCTGGTGCTGCGTAACAGCACCCAGTACATTCTTAAGTGGTAGGCATTAGGAAGGGCATCCAATCGCAGAAACCATGCCAAAACAGACATGGAGCCTGGGCAGCTTTTCAGCTCCTGTCAAAAGGTCCAACCCTTACCAGCATGGGAAACGAATGTTAAATGATGATGATGACAACAACCTTCAGTCTGTCATGGCCTACCAGCTTTACATGGCTGTTTAAATTGATCGAAATAAATAACTAATATTAAAATCATTAATTTCTGAAACTGAAAAGCTGTGGGCACAGCTAAGGTTAAATGACAAGATTCCAGGTTTGATCCCACTACACAGCACTTTGGGGCAAGTGTCTTCCACTACAGTCTCAAGTTAATTAAACTGTGGCTGCACTCCATTTTTTAATATAATACAAATAAATGACTCACCTTCAAAATGCTCTATATCCATTTCTTCGCCAATGGTACTAAAAAAATCCCAAATTGTGCCCACATTTTGCTGGCCGGTTGCAGCTTGCATCAAGTTATTGATAATGCCCTGGATTAACTGAATGATAGCTTCATCTGGTATTACTTGAGTGCCACTTGTAGTCTGGCTTGTCGTCCCGGAAGACGATGTTGAACTGGACTGGCTCTGGGTTGTAGCAGCATTATTAGAACTTGTACTGGCAGTTGCAGTACTTCTTGTACTTGTGGTTGTTGTAGTGTTAGTTGCACTGGCAGCATTGCTGCTGTTGTTTACTGTTGTAGTCTGTAAGCCACCAGATGCAGTACTTCTCTGCAGGGGAAACGTAAAATACAAATAATAAATGGTTTCAAAAGAAATCTTAACAAATTAACAATAGTTACAACACAGATTCTGCTTTCTTCAGATCCTTCTATGAATTTCCAACTTAAAAAAAAAAACATCTGAGCAGTTATTTATAACTGAAACCTTGTTTATATTTCTAACACACTAACGGCCCACGTGTACCGCTGGTAGTTCATCACAAACTTCACACAAACTGCCATTGAGCTCTATCATTTAAGCTTAATTAAAATATGGTTTGTTTTTAAAGTTAATTATACTTAAATCCAATTCTTTGCCTTATATTTTTTTTCATGATATTTTACCTCACAACTTTTTTGTGTTCATTCAATAATCCAGCATTTTAACATCACAGCAACTTTGCAAAAGACATTCTGAGATACCCAGAAAATAAACTTACAGCTGATCCTTGAAAGAAGTTCCTTAAAGCCTGTACAAAAGTTGTTGGTTCCAAAGGAGCTTCGGTGCTACTGATGGTGGTAGTGGTTGTGGTACTGGTTGGCTGGGACCGAGCCAGGTTACGAGAGACCATGGCAAACACTGGACTTGCCATGCCTCCAATGGCCTGGGAGATTTGGGAAATTGATACTGGTGTTGCAACAGGACGCTGGTTAGCAGCATTTCCACCTTGTGTTTGTGTATCTACAACAGAGAAGGGAGTAAGGGCACATCATGCATTTTAAAATCCAATTCTAGGATACAGAGTTTAATATCAAGGAAGGTTTGCTAACACAGTTCATAATTGTGACCCGACAAACAGTTAAAAATTCTAAAAAAAAGATAAAAATACAGTTTATGTCAAAATTAAAACAAATTATTCTTTGAGAAAACTGAAAGCTGATTAAATAAACTTTATTATTATTATTACTATTACAATGCAATAAAGGTAGTTCTTACTCTCACTTGGTGTGTTAGTGTTGTTAGCACTTGAAGAATCATTTGTTCCAAGTAGACCAGCCATAACAGCAGCCACCACATCACCAAGAGCTGTGTCGGTTCCCTGGGAGAGGAGATAAATCAATGAGTAAACATGTCAGACAAGCAGGAAGAAGAACCAAAGAAGAATACAAGGCATGATGATCGTAGAAGAAAAAGAAAATCCAAGATTTAATTATCAAAGAAAGAAAGAAAGACTACAAGATATCAAGATCATAAAAGGAAGAATACAAGACATAATGATCAGAGGAAGAAAGGATACAAGATGTAATGATCAAAGGACACAAGATGTAATGAGAAAAGAATGAAGGACACAAAACGGAATGATCAAAGATGGAAGAATATAAGATGTAAAATCAATAACTAAAACTGTGAAACAAAAGATTAAAGATGAAGGACAAAGTGTTGTTTCTCACCTGGTTCGATGACTGTTGAGATGCTGCAGCAGCAACGTTTGCTGCAGCTGCAGCGACAACGTTAGCAGTAGTTGCATCATTCTGAGCCTGAGAGGAGAGGAAATGTCTGGATACGCAGGGGAGGTACGGATCGATGGTACGGGCAGGATGCTGTCCACCTAGGAGACCTTGAATGTTGGGTACATTTCCAGGTAAGACTACAGTGGGCCGACCAACACCAGTACCAATGTTGCTGCTACTACTACTACTGTTGCTGCTGCTACTACTACTAGAAGAGGAGGAGGTTGTGGATGTTGTACCACCAGTGCTAACTATTCCAGGTGTTCCACTAACATTGATGCTGCTAGTAACAGTGCTGCCACCAGGTGGACAGTTGCTACTGCTGGTATTAGTACTACTACTGCTGGCAGCAGTAGTAGTAGTATTATTAGACATGGAACTAGTAGTTGTAGTAGATGTTGAAAGGTTGGGTCCAATGTTAACCTGGAAAGTTCTCTCTGGAAAAAACGAAAAAATTAAACCGACAATTAGTGTTATTAAATTAAAAATAAAATGAATTAAAAACAAGTAAAAAAAGTAATCATTTCTTTTTAAAAATTTTAAAACATCATTGTTTGTTTTTAATAGGAGAACTCTAAAGTAGATAAAGCTATAAACAAAAGAGTGTAAATCCCCATGATCATCATCACCATTTAACGTCCATCTTCCATGCTGGTTTGGGCCAGACAGTTTGACAGGAGTTCAGCAAACCAAAGAGCTGCACCAGGTGCCAATTGTCTGTTTTGGCATGGTCTCTACAGCTGGATGCCCTTCCTAATGCCAACCACTTTACAGAGTGTACAGGGTACTTTTTTTGGTGCAGATTTTCTACAGCAGGATGCCTATCATCAGTGATATTTGCCCATGGTCTGACATGACTTCATATGATGTCAAGACAAAGATGCACACAATATATATATATATATATATATAAAATCATTGTCATCGTTTAACATCCACTTTCCATGCTGACAAAGGTTGGACAGTTTGACTGAGAACTGGTCAGCTGGGAGGCTGCACCAGGCTCCAATCTAATTTGGCAAGGTTTCTATGGCTGGATGCCCTTCCTAACACCAACCACTTGCGTGCCACTGGGGTAGGAGCCAGTCAGGCGGCACTAGCATCAGCCACGCTCAAATGTTGCATTTTACGTGCCAGCGGCATGGGTGCACAGCAATAAATATATATATATATAACATTAAACTGAAGAACTATAAGACTGATAAAGGCTAGCAGGCTGAAACACTGAAGTCACTATCACTCCTGTTCTTTTACAAGTTCAATACACACACAAGTGAAATGTATAAAAAAATTTTTAATTTCATCCTTACGCATTGATGATGTGTTAGAGGTTGATGTTGAAGTCATATCTGAACTGACCACATGAGCAGATATACTGTTGACAGTCAGCGAATCAGGACCAACTTCTACAAACAGGTAGGGACTAGAACTTGAAGTAGAAAATGATTGTCCAAGAGAAATAGGAGTGCTGCTAGTTTGGGCAGTTGTTGTCTGCAGGTAGAAAAAAAGAAAAAGAAAAACAAGTAAATAAGCAGTCAACAGATTCTGGGAAACAGAAAAAGCAAAATATTATTATTCTACAAATAACAATCAAAATAAGAGAAATCTAAAAGAATTCCTAAGAGAGAGCCAGAAACCTTGGTAGTGGAGAGGCTACAATTGATTTGACTGAGCCCAGTACTTGAGTGGTATTTTATTGACAGCCTTGGGATAAATGGTTAAGTCGACCATGGCAGGATTTGAACTCAGAATGTAAAAAGATGTAACCAGGTACCACAGCAAGCAGGTGAGGTGCAGGCATAGCTGTGTGGTTAAAATGTCTGCTTCACAAACATGTGGTTTTAGATTCAGTCCCACAGTGGAACCATGGGCAAGTGTCTTCTGCCATAGTCCCAAGTCAACCAAAACTTTGAGAGTGGATTTAGCAGAGAGAAACTGAAAGAAGCCCAGTGATTGTGTGGGTGTGTGTTCAACCCAGCAAAACATCCAAGATATGACAGCCAAAGAGAGAGAGGGTTGCACCAGCACCCAGCTGAGTAGACCAGGGACTATATAAATTGAACTCACAAACTTATAAGCTGAATATCCTTACCACAAGGCCACACATCTTCACAGAGGGTATCTGGGGTAGTGTTGCTCGACAAGTTGCACAGCTTGGATATTAAGGAGTCTCCTCCACAAGTCAAGCTGCTACCTCTCCCCAATGAGAGGTCACGCCTCTGATCCTATGAACATGGGATTAGAATGTCAGGGGAAAGAACTGCAAGATGGGTTCTACAAACCAAGCCAACCAACATGGAATTCATGAGTAGGCCAAGAACAAGGTGGATGGATAATATCCATAGTCTTAGTCGGTTACACTTGAGAATCCAGCCAGAAAATTTAATGATGGTTGCTTCTGATTGGACCCAGTGAAGGAGATGACTTAGGACTCTACCCCAACAATAGACAAGAAATAGTGTGTGGAGAAGATGACTGGATGGGTGGATGAGCAGAAGTGTTTTCCTAGCAACTAATGAGCTTAATTAATTACCTGAGAAGAATTAGTAGAAAATACTGTAGATGGTAGTGTGATGAGAGGTACTGGGGTAGTGCTGGCAGATGTGAAAGTTCTAGAGGATGATGTTGTTGAGGTAGCTGGTACTGCAGTTGATTGTGTTACATTACTGCTGAGGCTACTACTACTAGTGTGGCTACCACCACTGGTACTGTGACTCCCGGCTGTGCCACTTGCAGCCGAGGCAGAACGAAGACCAGGATTGATCGCTGAAAAGTTTGGTATGATGTTTCCTCCCGGAATCCTGTACTGGCCCTGGTAAAAGAAAATGATAACATTAACAGAATGCCATTAGGGATGATGGTTCCAATCAGAAATTACAACAAATATTTTTTAAAAGTCAGTAAAATGCATCAACAGTACATGGTATTATATCACAAATCATCTTCATCAAGATCCCTTTACTGATGCTGACAGCCGTTGGGGTGCCACTCTAGATGCTTTCATAGTCAACCATTGTCATTTGTCTCTGTTCTGTCATGCATAGCAGGTTCGCTGTGTTGCGACTGTTCAGTTCTTGATGTTGTCAAACCAGGATTTTCTCTGCCTCTCTTTTGCCCTCCCTCACCCGTGCCCTGAAGAATGGTTTTTGGCAAGGAGTCGAGCCAGGATACATGGCTGTACGAGGCAAGCTTTCATCTTTTCACCTGTATAAACACTGGTTCCTGACAGCCAGTAGATTTGTTAACTTGCTGCCTGACCATTTTGTGCTCTGTGTATGGGATTTGTAACAGCCTTCTGAAGCACTTGTGCTCAAATGCCTGGATTCTTTGCTCCATGTCAGTTTGTCAGGGTCTAGCTCTCGCACCCAAACAGAAGGATCAAAGTCACCAGAGTCTTCTACACTCTGAGTCTTGTTGGAAAACTAATGGAATTCCTTTTCAATATGTTGTTCAGCTTCATCATGGCAAATAAGTTACTGTTAATGTGTATAATAGTGGGGGAAGAGCTTTAGAAAGCAACTAGGATTAATTATGCAGTGAGTGGTTGTGGAAGCATGGTGCGTGTGCACTTGACATCATGTGATGGTTCTAAATGCACATTACTGTCAAATAAAGGATGTTAATCATTTCCAATTTTCCAGGTCAACATATCTGGTCAATGGAAGATATTATATTACCTTGCCTGGAAACAGGTGACAGTTGGCAAACAGGAAAAGCATTTGGCTGAAGAAAAATCTGCCCCATACAAGCAAAGAAAAGTGGATGTTAAATGTGAATGATGATGATTGATGATAATGAATCACTGTCCCAATTTAAATATGTTTTAGTCATTGTTAGTTTGACTTACATTCACTGGTATGGATCCTGTTGATAGAGTTGAAGGGATCAAACCTGCCAATGCAGGCATGGCTGTGTGAGCATGGAGATGACGTGGTGGAGACTGACTAAAGTCAACAGTAAGGTCACTGACACTGTGATAGATGTGACTCATGTAATGCAGGCACTCGGACACACCATTGAATATACGCTCACTCTCTTGGCGTGCTTCAGTCTGAAAGCAACAGAGAAACGTTAAACAGCTTGTTTTATTATTAGAATATTTAAATAGTTAATGATTTGGAAGATGAAAAACGTGTAAGACAAAAATAATAAAAAGAGAGAGAGAGAGAGAGAGATAACAAGAAGAGGGAAAGAAAAAAGAGAGAGAAAGATAACATATAAGAAAATAGAAATAAAGAGAGAAAACAAGAAAAATAGAAAAAAAAAAGACAGAGAGAAAAGAAAATTACAAAGAAAGAATGAGAGACATAACAAAATATCTAAGCTTCCTCTCCCCACTGCAAAACAATATATTACTAATGGATAGATATATTTTACTGCAGCTGGCCAAGTTGTTTATGTGCCGAATGGTCTGTGCTTGTGTCCTATATAAAGGAAATTATTGCTGTTTCTGTACACTTGGTTATAAATAGGCATTATGAGGATGCACAGTTCAATGCTATAAGCAACAGGTACACTAAATATGACCATTGTCTTATTGGGTTTTCAGTACTTGGCTCAAATCCTCTCACAAGTTAGGAGAGGAGAGAGATTCTATCAATATTATTATTATTATTATTATAATACTCAGACATATCTGAATAAATCTTTATAGAGTAAAAGGAACAATCAAATGCAAATTTATAAAGATATAAGTAACAGTTAAGACACAACAGTCTTGTATAAGACAACTATGTGAAAATTGTTCATAATGGAATTTTTTTCTCTCTCATAAATTGAAGTAAAAATACATGTATTTTTTTTTTAATCTTTAGCATGAATGAGACTTGCAGAATTTATATAAAAGAGTGAACAAATCAGGAAGGAAAACATACTTGTTCACTTGTATAAGAGGCATCATTTTGTGCCAATGTTGTATATTGTGTTAAGAATGGCTGCAGTCTTCTTTGGACTTCTTGAAGTTCTGTCATTAGTTCAGCAACAACTGTCACTGGTGGTGGGCTACAGAAGAGGAGGAGGAAGGGATTTGAAGAAGCGGATAACCAAGACTAATCTTACTGCTAATACGATTTGCCAGATGAAATCCAGAAAAAACAATAAGCAATGACAGCAAGTAAATATCAATTTAAATAAATAAAGTAACGTTAATGATGATAGCAAAAAAAAAAAAAAAAAAAAAGGGATAAAATTTATTTGGAACACAAAATTCTTACTCCTGAACAAAATACAAGTGTCTGAATGAACCTAGCAAAACAAATGACCACTTAAAAAAATACCGTAGTTCTGATATAATTTTCAAAATATTTGAAGTCTTGATATAACTGTTGAATATTGTAGCTTTAAAACATTGCTGTTTTAATTCAATTAAATATTGTAGTTTTGATATAATTGTTAAATACAGTGTTTCTTCAGCCAGGTTTCGTACTAAGATACTAATCAGTTCCTTCGACAGACTCCTGTCATATGTATTTCAGCTTTAATCTCAGCTCATTTAACAAACAAACTCATGTTCAGCCTGTAGTTCTTCTACAACTGAAGTATTCTCTCAACTAAAAAATAACTTAAACAATCACGTTTAACACTTCTTTGCTCTTCTGAATTTTCATTGTCCAAAGTGTCAGATGTCTTTACAAATACATTTCGAGTATTCAGTATGGAAGAAGAACCTCAAATATGTTAAACGTAACAAGAGTTCTTAATTTTCAACTTACTTCTCCAATCCATTCAAGCTCAGAAAAAATGGACATAAAATGATGACTTAAGTAAAGCTTCACCATTTGTATGGAGCTTGTGTCAGTCAGCATGGCATATTATGATAGATGCATCAATAAAGGATTGTAATTAAACAAATTACAACACTATCATCATCCTTTTAACGCTCACTCTTCAATGCTTGCATGGGTCAGACGGAATTCTAAAATTCTATGAACTATAAACTGATGTGTTACTTTTATCCACTTCTATGCATCATATTTATCATTTAACTGTGTAACCCTGTCACACCACCAACAGCTCCTTGACTGCCTTTCACAGAATTCATTTGTATTATTGTTATAATAGGTTGGTGCAAAAATAACTGCAGTTATTGATTATAGTTATTTTGAAAGATGATGCATATTTTTAGAATAAACTTCAGCTCAACTATGTTTTTATACCATTTTGAAATGCAGATTTCAGTCTATTGATTTATGCTAATGGTCTTGCTTCCACAATAGTTGAATATTTACAGCTGTCAAATGAAAGACAGACAGTTCAAGATAGATTGCGAAGTAGTTGAAACGGCTTGCAATATATCACTAAGAAAAAAATATCAAAAATGAATTTAATAAGAGAATTTTCTAGAATGTAAAGATACTGGATTAACAAAGTCCTAGATAAATTATTCAATAGTCATACAAGTTTGTCATGATTTTTATATCAACTCAAAGTGAACTAGAAAGAAAAACAAAAAAAGAGATCAATTCAAACCTTGGTCCCTGAGAATTGCTTGCAGTACTGGGTTGATCATCACTAGATGGCTGAGCAGTACCACTTTGGCTAGGAGCTCCTGGAACTGGTTCATTGCTATTTCTTTGATTATTGGTGCTTTGTTGGTTACTGTTGGCCGACGGATTCTACAACAAAAGAAGCCAATACATCTAACACTGATCAAATTGTCAAAATAGAATTTTATCTGTTTAGAAATAACATTGAAGAGTAAATGAGGATGAATTTCATAAAACAATAAAAACTGATCATTCATGCAGGGCCTTGGAGACTGGAGAGAGAGAGAGAGAGAGAGAGAGAGAGCAGAGGGTATGATTCAGCAGGGTACTGCTTGATACAATAGGAAGCACTACATCAAGATACCGAACTAAGCTAACCTTCAATACAATCTGTTGCAAACTTGAACATTTGCAATAGACCATGGGGGTACCTTCAACAAGTGTCTTTTGCAATAGCCTTAGGACAACCAAAGCCTTATGAATGGATTTGGGAGACAGACACTAAAAGACTATCACTTGTATATTGTGTGTGTGTCTGCTTTCCTTGATATAGTTGTAAACACTGGGCCTCACTAAGGAAATGGTTAGCTGTTGCTATGCCGATACACTCGACTTACCTATGCAAGCATGCAGATATAAAAGTGACGGTTCGACATACCTCAAGACGAGATAAAGCCATGTTAACCAAGTGCAATAACTTTCTGATGTGGTTTATTCTTTGTTGAGATTCATTCATCTGCTGGACGGGAATCTGCCCCAAATTGATATGAACATCAACAGCCGAACCATCAGCCTGAAAAAGACACAGATGGAGAAGCAACGTTAGAAAAACAAGGCAATGAATGAGCAAACCCCTAAATTTAGCAATTCTAACTTTTTATGTAGAAAAAGAATATATATATATATATATATATAAATATAGACAAAATCAAATTTTAAAATTGTAACTCTGGGAGCATTAAGCAGAAATCTGTAAAGTAATTTACCGATGCCCTCGTAGAGACTCTGGCATTCCTTCCGAGCTCGCCTATATTGTGAACAGCTTGTTGAACAATATTCTGGGAGGGATAAAATAGAAAAAAAGACAGGATTACTTTCTTCAAATATAATATATTTCATAGCAAAAACAATGGCTAATGGAAAATCTATTTTAATTAAGTTTTATTAACTGATTCAGAGACATATCGATAATGTACATTTAATAAAAAGAATGGAAAATATCAAAAATATCCTTTAAATCCCTTAATTCATTGGTTTTTTCAATGGTCATCTGAGTCTCTCATTTCCACCAACCATCTAAAATTAATTTCTTTTTTTTTTTTTTAACATGTTCAACTTTATTAAACAACATAACTTTTATTTCTAAATTTCAACTGAAAATTGAAGTTTTAAACATCTAATATTGTCAATCAGTCCTAGTACCTACACACACACGAAGCAATTGTGCAATTCTTAGGGTGAAAATATTTCAGATAGAGTCTTCACACAAAGAGATTTAACACACTGAAGTTGGAGCAAAGCTAGAGATTATGACTCAATGAATATCAAATTCTAGCTGAACAAAGATCTTCTGGATGAAAATATAAAACTTAAAAACTGTGAAATCATTTTAAACACAGACAGAATCTATTGTTTCTTTAGCATTTAAACCTGCCATATCCAGCCCATATTCTACTTGTTTCTTTGTTCAAACCAGCCACATCCAGCCTCTTACACCTACCCTACACTGTCATTCTAAAAATAAAACCTTGACACTGAGACAATGCATGATTACTTTAACCCTCAGATTATCCTGTTAAATACGGTTGTTCATTCACATTGTTTTGAATTAATTGTAGATTATCTTATAGCTTTGAGATTTCGATGATGGGGTCGCTTACTTTTAGAAAGACATTGAAGGGTAGGTGTGAGAGACCTGATCTAGTTAGATTGAACATAGAACATGTAGAATATTAGGGCTTCATATGGCCGGTTTGAATGCTAAATAAGCATTACACCTGATAGAGTAATTTGAATGCTAATGAGTTTAAACTATAGGAAACTGGTTGGAGACAGGTAAAAAGTCTTACCTGAACCTGATTCGGATCCAGAATGTCTGATGGTAAAGTAAAAGAACTGACAACAAAACTGTTGACATCTCTCGGAGGAGGAGGTGGCGCTGAAGCGGTGGTTGAGTTGACACCACCATTATCTATAGGGCTGGTACTGTTAGGACGTGGTGGGGGTCTTTGCACAACATGTATCACTTTGCCATGAACATCTAAAAATTACATAAAGTGAAAAAAAAAAAAAAACGTTTTATATTAACAAGACATTATCATCATAAATATCAGTATCATATAATTATCATTATCATATAATTATTCTAATTTCAGGACAGGGGTAGCAATTTTGAGGGGTTGGTACGCAAGTCGAATATATCGACCCAGTACGTGACTGTACTTTATTTTATGAACCCCAAAAGGATGAAAGTTGATCTCAGCAATATTTGAACTCAGAATACCACCATGATCAACTTTGCCATTCATCTTTTTGGAGTTGATAAAATAAGTACCAGCTGAATATTGGGGAGTGGGTCAATGTAATTGACTTACTACCTCCCCTAACATTGCAGGCCTTGAGCCAAAATTCAGAATTTTTATTATTATTATTATTATTGCTATTTGAAGAGGAAAAAACTTTCCAACAACTTACTAAAGTCTTTTAAAAGTTTTTCATCTTGAAGCACTCTGCCTTGGAAAATCAGCCTCTGTGTGTCTGCGGGAATTGACTAAAAAGAGAAAAACAAATATTTTATCAACAGTTTATAGTAACATTTTCAATAAAGACAGAAACTTTGCATAAGTCTGCACATTATTACTGGGTTGGATTAGCCTAGAATTGTTACAGCATCAGATAAAATGTCTTGTGGTATTCAGTTTCAGCTCTTTATACCCAGAGTTCAAATCCAACTGAAGTCAACTTTACCTTTCATCTTTAAAGGGCCAATAAAATTAAGTGCCATAAAGAAAAGAACACTGGGGTTGATGGCTTTGTGCCTAAATTAGAAACTATGACTACTAATAATAGGATAGTGGATTAGTAGAATCATTAGAGATTCAGACAAAATGCCTAATATTCATAGTATTAATACTGCTTCCATCTCTTTTGATTTTTTAATAAGCCCAGTGGCTGTTGGTGACACCAGTTCCTGATTAGGCATTGTGATTCTATGTATATCACTAGCACAGTGGTTGCTGCTATTTCCAGCAGCCAGGCATCGACCATTGACAAAGTAAAGGAAGGCCAAAATCACAATCTGGTAGTCCTAGAAGCAGCAATGGTGGTGATATCTCCAAAACTAGGAGATTCCCTCATGGTAACTATCACAGAATTTTGTATTCTAACACAACATTCATTTTTTTAAGTGGGGACATTACCTTTTGGTATTAATACAACTTCTGTCACTTGAATTATTTTTTGCCTGACATTTAGTTATAGCTCTTTACGTTTTCAAGTTCAAATCCTGGCCAGATCAACTTTATTATTTTTTGGGGGGATCAGTATAATAAAGCACTAAAAGTATTGGGGTCAACATAATTGACTAGCCCTCGCTCCTCAAAACTGCTAACCTTGTGCCTATAAAAGAAAATTACTACTACTACTACCACTACTACAATCATCATCATCATCGGTATACCAAAATCCTAACTCCAATAATAGGTCCAAGACTGTATTAATGGTAGCCTGACACATAACACCAGTTGAAGCAATATTATTTCATCAATGCAGCAAGAACACAAAATAAAACAGAGCTAAAGAAAAAAAGTTCAGAGATTAACTCTTTGGATTACAATAAATGGCTTCTTTTCATTCATATATTTTAACTTAGAATAGCATTTAAAAAGAAACTTACTATACTACTGGCTATTGTTTCCTTAAATTGTCGAACAGTGGTCTGTAAAAAGCAGAAAAGACATGATTAAGAGGGGAAAGAGCTCGTTTCTTAATAATTGTGCATCATGGCAGTAAATAAAACAAAAACTGAATAGAATCTATACAAAATAGGCCAAACAAAGGCAATTAATATTACTCTAGCATCATAATTACATATATATATATACACCTTTTTTTAATAAATCTACTTTGATATGCATCATAAATTATTGTAGAAGAAAAGTAACTCACATCATCTGCAACACTATGGCTCTTAGTTTGACCATCAAGGGTCTTTACAGAAACATCAATCATCTTGGATGGTGATATCTGTTGTAGGCTATCCAATTATCTACAAAGAAATATACAGCAATTTAACATACAAACATATCTTAAAATAACTTTTATTTAAAAATATAGACATGTGATAATAATTATGACAATGAAATAAGACTCTGACTTGTCAAATCTTGGATATTGGTCAGGGGTGGGGACCTTTATAATACAAATGTTTTCTAACTAAAAATCTGAAAGAAAAAAAATCTATTAACTGACCTGCAATTCCATCAAATGTAAACAATTTTATGATTGAAAAGTTTTGTACATCAGTTACAAAGTACAAACTGTTATTGTTATTGTTATTATTATTATTATTATTAGTATTACTAAGGTGATGAGCTGGCAGACTCATAAGCATGCTGGACAAAATGCTTAGCAACATATCTTCCAGCTTTACATTCTGGGTTCAAATTCTGCCATGGTTGACTTTACCTTTCATCCTTTCAGGGTTGACAAAATAAGTACCAGTAGGACACTGAGGTTGATATCAACTACACCCAGCCCCAAAATTTCAGGCTATGTGCCTATAGAAGAGAGAATTACAACTGCTGCTGCTGCTGCTGCTGCTACTACTGCAAGGCTGTAGATTGGTAGGCTCATTAGAGCATGAGATAAAATGTATTAGTTCCGGCTCTTAACATCCCAATTTCAAATTTGCCTTTCATCCTTTTGGGGGTCAATAAAATAAATACCAATTGAGCACCGGTGTCAATATAATCAACTTACTCTCTTCCCTCAAAACAACTGGACTTGTGCTAAAATTAGAAGCAAGAGCAGATGCTGCAAAGCACAGTGTCCAACACTTAACAGCTCTGCCAATTAATATTTCTGTCACCCTCTGAAAGAATGAAACTCAAATCAGCAAGGTTTAAGATTTTCATTTTATTCTGGTATGATTTTTATTTTACAGCATTTTTTTAAAGCCCTGTAACTGTCTCGAGTCCAAGGACTGATAGGCCAGTTTACCCAGTTTCAATGGCATATAACTGGCTGCAGTCACAACATCCCCCTTCAATGGGACACCAGCCCTTCACGGCATAACTCATTTACAGCTGAGTGGACTGCAGCAACATGAAGTGTTTTTTGCTCAATTAAATCAATCCCAGTACTTATTTTATCATTCCCTTTCTGATGAACCAGCAAGTTACAGGGACATAAACAAACCTACACTAGAAGCCAAGCAGTGAAACAAAAACACATATACACAACAGGCTTCTGTACAGTTTCCATCTACCAAATTTATTCAGAAGTTATTTACAATCCTGGGGCTATAATAGAAAACACTTGCCCAAGATGCCATGCAGTGGGACTGCACCGGAAATCTCATGGCCATGAAACAATCTTCTTAACCACACAACTATGTCTTCATGTACTCTCATTCATATGTATGTGGGTTAGTTTTTAAATATTTTTACAAGTTGCAAAAGAAAAATAGTTAAGCCTGGCAATTTAAAAAAAAAAACATTTGTGGTTTATGACTCACAGATTTTATCACCATGATAATCTATTATTCCCGCACCTTTATCAGGTGAATCACATATTTTAGTTGAAAATAATCAAACTTAACTTTACTACTACTACTACACCATTCTACAGTCAATCCTCTTATTTTTTCATTATTCTTTAATTTATTTTGCTTTTCTTTTGTAATGACAAAACACTGCAACTAATTAAGCAAAAATGATTGGAATTTCAAAATAAAAAGACGTAAATATGCCATTCAGTACTGTTCCAAATAATTATCAAAGCTATTTATAAATGATAAATTATGCTTAATACAGCCATTTTCAAAATACATTATATTAAAAATGGCCAATACAAATTAGACAAAAGTACTTATTTCGAAGACAATATTCTTCCCAAGCATTAAACCAATACACTTGCTTGTTGTTCCTACACCTGTCGTCTTTTGTTTTCTGTAAATTTGAACTATATATATATATATATATATATATATATATATATATATACACACACACATATATATATAAATAAAAGAACACAAATGAGGTTTCAAATTCACTTCTTTTATATCTAACACCACACCTGGAACCAACTCCAAATCAGACCTACAGTTTATATTGAATTTGGTGTATGTATGTGTGTCTATTATTGTTTGACAACCAGTATTGGTGTGTTTACATTCCCCTAACTTAGCAGTTCAGCAAGTGACTGAAAGAATAAGTCCTAGGTTTACAAAATAAGCCCTGGAGTTGATTTGTTTGACTAAGACCCTTCAAAGCAGTGCTACAGCATGACCACAGCCAAATGATGAATGAAACAAGGAAAAGAATTAAGGAAAAGAATACACAAAATATTTTAATTTTTTTATACTATTCTTAATAATAATTATACAAAACAAAAAAAAAAAACTTTCTTTTATATACAGGATGTGGTGAATAAATTGTCTAAATTAAGCAAAAATGAAAATAACACTGACATCTCATTTTAACAAATATATTTACCAAAATTACATAAAAATATCTTGAAACACTAAAGAGTAAATTTATTCAATAAAATCGCCATTGGCTTCAACCATGGCCTCCAGACCACTTTGGAATCTCCTGCACTCATCTGGACAGTCTCCTTGTTTAAGTTGGTGAATGCTGCCATAATCCTTGCCTTCATTTCACCTTTAGTGTTACAAGGAGTTTTGTTGGTCTCTTGCTCAACTGTGCCCCGTGCATAATAATCAAGGGGGTTGCAGTCTGGGGAGTTAGGTGGCCAGACGTTAGAGGTGATGTGGTCACAGAAATTGTCTGACAGCCATGGCTGGGTCCTCCTGCTTGTGTGGCATGGTGCAGAGTCCTGTTGCTAGACATAGGGCCTTCCAGCAGCCACCCTTTTGACCCAGGGCAGCACTACCTCCTCCAGGCACTTGATGTTAGGCCTCCGTGTTGAGTCTGAGGCCGTGTGGGAAGATGAATGGAGGTATAACGTTGCCATCACTAGTGATCACTCCAAACACCATGATGTTGACTGAATGTTTGATTTTTATCACTCTCGGTACATGTCTTCAGATTGACACCCAAACTCCCTGAAATGTTCGTATTGGAGCTTCCGGCGCGAATGCCAAGCAGTACAGCATGTTGTTTCTAAATTTCTGGCAGAGGGAATTGCATCATGGTGCTGTTTTTCTAACAGACGGTGCCCAAGTAACCCTACTATACTATGTAGTCGACAAAATAAATAAAAAACAATGCGCATACGCGAAATAAAAAATATAAAATGGCGACAATTTATTCATAGCACCCTGTACAGCGAATGGCTATGGAGTAAAGAGGATCCAAAGGCAAAAAATGGTTGCGAACCACTAAGCTGGAGCGTGCCACTCGAAACAGCGCTTAAGTTTGTCTCACCACCACCATCCAGGTTCCCATACTTATAAAGGTGATGAAAAATAAGAGAATGGAAGATGAAAATGATTTGGAATCAAACTACAACACACTTTCCTCGTGTGTGTGGATGTAGCCAAAGAGGTAGCCTCTCTGTGGTCATTCAAGTTCCTAGAAATATCAACCAAATCTCTCTTAAATTACACCCTACCATTCTGAAAAGAGAAAGGCACATCGGATAATAAATTACTGGAGAAGAAATTCAAGAAAGGCGGAAATATCGTCTGTGGTCAATGTTGTCCTAGCTAGATGTGGATAGTCGGTGATGGTCGACTTGCTAGCAAATATAATTGCTGATGGTTCAGGTCCTACCACCTACCACTGTCGTCCATCACGTACACAACAGAAAAGAATTTTACATTCAGCTCGATAAATCACACTCTCTCATATATATATGTGATGAGATAGAGCAGCAATAACAGATACGAGAAGAGGTCAAGCGCTCTGCAAGGAGCAGACGACCACCATATCGCTCGATACAGAAGCATCGTGGCGCGCGCACGCACGCAATTATAAATTGTACACACACACACACACACAAACAAGGCATGGGCAACTTTATTCGAGAAGCGGGCCACACAAGCGTGCCATTCAGAAAGTCCCACGGGCCGCAGGTTGTCTATGACTCATACACACACACGTATATCCCTAGCATGGCTGCAGCCTTTGGCTAAGACCAGCAAAAAATATATATAGAAACACACGTACGCGCGCACATACAAATAAACACAGATCGTAAATTCCACATAACCAAAATGGCTATTCGCTTTAACTAGTATTTAATAAGATTCGCAGCAAGGAAGAGGAAGGAGTTGGTGAAACTAACAAATCGTTCAATTTGAACGAAGTTTTATGATTAGATATGTTTCAATATAAACGATAGAATTCGCTGAGAGTTAAATGTGAAGATAATTTACGCGAATAAGACCAGAGCTAAAAAAAAAAATGTAGCAGGGTGAGATCGTACGCAAAACAGCCATAACAAGGCATCGTTTGTTTTATTTAAAAAATGTACTAAAAGGAGAATTTGGACATTATGTGTATGTATGATGTATAAAAACGACACAAAGAGAAGCATTCTACATATATAAAGGCTTGACTAAAGTAACAGACATACACAAACGTTTCTCTGTCATACATCCAAACGTTTGCGAGAGAGAGTGCGCGTATCCTTGTCGGATGCATAAAAAAAAACTGAAGCGAGCTAACATGGAAGAGTGTAAGTGTAAGCGGTGGCTTTGAGGAGCTAGAAATAGCAGCCGGATATCCCGCAAATCACATAATACCACATTGAAAATGGTGGGACAGAATCGTTACTGTGGATGGATTGCCTTGGAACAAAGGAGAGACAGATAGGGGAGATATAGTACAGTAAATGAAGAGCTTCGAATAAATGAACAGACAAACAATGTGTGTGTGTGCGTAAATATTACTGTAGCAATTTCTCTGCACCAGGATGAGCAAAGAAAGCATTTTAAAGCATAAATGGGGTATAAAATATGAAAAATCTTACTTATATACTAAACAAGTATGTGAGATGAGTGAATGAAGATGCAGAAAAATGGTGTTTGAAATGTGAATGCAGTGGCCAGTGGATGGGTTTTTATTAACATCTTGGAATATGGTCTTGGAATGTAGACTTGTTGGGTTAAAACGGGCTTAGACAGTGAGAGATGGTAGAAACTAGAAAACGTGAAAAGGACGAGAAAAACACTAACACACGCATAGATATGTTTGTTTTTATGTGAAGCTATATATAAAAACAATTCAACATGAAACTGAAGGAGTATTGTTTAAAACATTTTAGTAAAATACATATAAATTTTTATAAGGAAATGGTTGACAGTGACCTCGAAGTTTCGGCCCACCAGCCGTCGTCGGATTGTGTATGTGCGTATGCACACACGTAATGTTTATAGTATAAACATAGAGAAATCCATAGGCTCATATATCTGATAACGTTTGTTAAGCGTTTAAAAGAGCCAATATGAAGAATACGTAACGTAAATCGAAATGATAAAACGTGGTACCAAAGACCATTTGGTGTCGATGTAAAGCTACAATAAGTGAGGTATAATTGTGCTAGTATTTGACAGAAAAGTAGAGAACTCAGTGGTACAAAGGTTTATGTTAAAATTGACTCTGGTACCACTAGTTCACTCCCTGCCCAGGCATTATTTTTACTCGTACACAGAAATATGGTGGTTGAATAAGCCATATCCGTGTCTAAAGTATTTGTGAGAGGAGGTGGAACTCTGCTACTAAGTCCTCTTCTGCAAATCAGAAAAGAAATCGACAGGAATTCCATACAATGAGGAGAGCTATTCTGATGGCATAGCAGCCAGAGTTAGGAACTGGAAAGCAATCATGGAGCTACAACATCTGCTCGCAACAAAGGGTTCCTCCTTCAGAGCAAGGCATAGCTTTTATGATGCATATGCATGAAGTGCAATACTGCACGTTATTCAGATGTGGTTCTTAAATGCAGAGAATTTGCAAAGACTCACGAGCATGGCTGTGTGGCTAAAAAGCTTATTTTGCAAACATGTGATTTTGGGTTCAGTCCCACTGCATGACACCTTGGGCAAGAATTTTCTATAATAGCCTTGGGCCAGTCAATGCCTTGTGAGCAAATCTGGTAGATGGAAACTATGTGGAAGCCCACTGTCTATATATGTCTGTGTTTTTGTGTTTGCCCGCCCATCAGCGCTTGACAACTGATATTGGTTTGTACTCATGCTCTCTCTGCCCCCCCCCCCATACACCTCACTCATATTGCCTTGTCTCAGGTTGTATAAACTCTTTGCTATTAGTGTACAAGGTAACCACTCTCAAGTTGGTGCCACAAAATGCACTTACTATACTCTGTAAAGTGGTTGCCAAATTTGTGGAAAATAAGAAAGGGTCAAGAGGACCCCTTAATCTTGCCTAGAGCACGATAAAACCTCCAGTATAAGGGTCATGATAAAATGCACCCAGTACATACTTAAAATGGTTAGTGATAAGAAGAGCATCCTGCCAATTAAACATGAGTAAAACGTGATCCTCCAGCCCGTCTATGAGGACAGTGGATCCCAAATATATATGAGTACCCATCCAACTCATGTCAATATGGAATGCAAACATAAAATGAGAATGTGTGTGTGCATGTGTATATACACCCCACACAAGTGAATAGACGAAAGAGAGTAGTACTCAACATATTTGATAGGAGTTGTATATATTTTTAGATAAAATTATGTGGAGCTGAGTCAAACTTAATATATATATATATATATATATATATATATATCGTTGCCATTATGTTAAACTGCTGTATGTCCAAATTTGGTCAAATGCGCTTTTTCTCAATATTTATAAAATGATGATGGTGGTGGTAGTGTGTGTTTGTTTTATGTCTGTTTTGACAAGTTTGCAGGAGTTAAATATTTTGAGACACTGTTTTACAGGTAGATACTCTTCCTCACATTAAAACCTTACTTGTTTTCAAGCAAGGAATTGCTTATTCTACACAGCTTCAAAGGTATGAGCTGCCCAAACAATTTGTTGATGGGAAACAATTTGCTGACAACAGCATTGCATGCCACAATTTAACACAAGCAATGGGTATACACACATTTCCCTTTTCTTTTGGCTACATTTAGAATTTTCAATTCAATCTTCTAATTTCATAGTATTTCATTGTTTTAGAGTGCCACCATTCTCCTGCCATTCCTACTGTTGCTGAAATCCATTATCTTTTGTTCTGTTTCTCCTTGTAAAATGATTTCTTGCTATCCACATTTACACACGCATGCATGCACACATAAACATACAGGTGAATGCACGTGGGTTAGTGGTTAGGGTATTTGGCTCTCAACTGTAAGATCATAGATTCAATTCCTGGCGATGTTGTGTCCTTGAGGTAGTACTTGTATTTCGAAGGACCAGCCTTGTCACATTATGTGTCATGCTGAATCTCCCTGAGAACTATGTTAAGGGTATGCATGTCTGTGTAGTGCTCAACCACTTGCATGTTAATTTCATTCGTTGATTGGATCAGCTGGAACCCTCGTCATCATAACCTGCAGAATGCCAGTACAGATATTTTGAGCAACTAGATAGAAGGTATACATGGACATTACCTACAGAACAAAATCATAATCAAATTGATGACATGTTCTTGAACAAGTGCTGGAAGAGTGGTGTTCAGCATCAGCATCATCATTTTAATGTCTTTTTTGTGCTTGCATGAATCAAACCGGATTTATCGAGGCAGACTTTCTGTGGCTGGATGTCCTTGCTGTTTCCCTTCCCCTCACCTTTTACCAAGTAAGGTAATATTTCCTCATTACCAAGCATGTTTGTACAGAATATTGGAAATGTATGACGTGGCTTGTATAACAGCAACACTCATTTACAACTAGGACACATCAAGACTAGGAGACACAAATGTAACACACACACATATATATGATGGTCCTCGAGGCTTTGGATGGTCTGAAGACACTTGTTCAAAGTGCCATGCAGTGGGACTGAAACCGAAACTGTTTGGTTGGAAAGCTTGCTCGTATTGTCAAAACTATGAAACAGATCAACTGTTTATGTCTAAGATTAAATTGAAATTCAAGAAAATTGAAACAAGAAATAGGCTTAATTGGTATTATCATGAAATTATACCACAGAAGTTTGAGAATTGATTTACTGTTATTCCTAACTTTGATAGATATCTTGAGTTATGACATAAATCACCATCGTTGGTGTCCATATTCCATACTGGCCTGGATTTGACAAGATCTGACAGGTCAGTATACTGTTGAACTCCAGTGTCTGCTTTGGTATAATTTCTATGGCTGGATGCTTTTCCTAATGCCATCAATTTTCCAGTGCTGGGTGCTTTTTTTTGTATCACTGGCACAAATAGCTCACAAGTCAAGACCCCTTGATTGATTAAGGGGTGAGGTGGGGGTGTAGTATTGCGGGAAGTGTCTTATGTCAGGTGATGAGAGGCAAGAGTGCAACAAAGATAAAATGAAAGACATTTTTCTGTGGATAGCAAGAAATCGTTTTACAAGGAGAAACAGAACAAAAGATAATGCCATTTACATGATACTGGCAACTGCATTTTCACTTGGCTTGATGAGTCTTCTTAAGCACAACATATTTCCAATGGTCTCGGTCATTTGTCATCACCTTCATGAGGCCCAACATTCAAAGATCATGCTACCAGCAATGGCCACGATTACAATTTCTCAGGTGCCACTTACATGACACTGGCAACGGCCACAATTATAATTTCATTTGACTTGATGAGTCTTCACCTTTTATTTCTAGTCTTCCAGGAAAAAGTTCCCTGTCTATAGTAAAATATTACCTCACTAGGAAACAGGTGAGGGTTGGCAAGAGGAGGGTATCCTGTTGAAGAAAATCTGCCTTAACAAATACCATCCGACTCATGCAAGCATGGAAAAGTGGACATTAGAATGATGTTGGTGAAGCATTAGTTTACAAACAGATGCCTCTTTATTATCACTTCCTCTGAGAGTGAAAAGCAGTCGGACCAGTTGTCAGCTGGGAATGTCAGTGCCACTGTATATGTTGAATGATTTCATGCGGACACTTGTAATGTGAAACAGTTGCATATACACGTGCACATACACACTCACATATATACCCATTCTTTTTTATGTCTGTTTTTACTATTTCCATGCTAGCATATGTTAGCTCAGTATATTATTGAAGCATTGTTTTACAGTTGGATGCCCTGCCTGTCACTAACCCTCAGCTGTTTTTCAAGTCAGGAACCTCTTATTCCCCATCTCTTTAAAGGTGCAAAGTGAGCAAAAACGACAGCAACAACACTTGTAGTTCCTTTCATAGAGCACAAATGTCAACTTGCATACTTACACATACACAAACATACATAGATGCATACAAAGACATCTATTGGGACATCATCAATTGCTTGCTGAAGGTGATTCAAGAAATCTCTCTCCTCTTTGCTTCTAAGACACAAAAATAAAACCTTCATGACTAAGATTTCTACGTTATCTTATCAATGCCAAGACTTTGTCATGGCTAGTTTGCATCCTTCAACTGCTTCTCTTTAGTTTCCCTTAAATATCTAGATATCATTGCCATGCCCATTAATCTTCAAATAGAGTAAATAAACTTTGCAATTATATACTGATAGGAAATGGATCATTCTTGTGTATTTCGGTTCACTTGCCAAGATTTCAACTTCTATGTCCATTTCTGCTTTCACAACAGATGATTTTTCTTTATTCATTGTTCTTGCATTCTACATCCCAACTATAAGCACCTCTACACACACACACACATATATATATAGTAAATTTTAATATATATATATATATATATATACACTCACATTCCTGTATACACAAGTATGTGTGCTTATATACATGTGCAGAGTGTATATCATCATTTTAACGTCAGTTTTCCAATGGTTTGGCACTAGCTTGTAAGAACAGGAACCAAACCAGGCTCCATTGTCTGTTTTGGCATGGCTTCTACGGCTGGATGCCTTTCCTAACACCAACCATTTTACAGAATGTACAGGGTGCTTTTTATGTGGCACCAGCACCAACAGGCCCACCAAGTAACTTGCAAGACTATATATATATATATATATATATATATATATATATATATATATATATATATATATATATGTTTTACAAGTGTGTATGTAGATATATAAATGCATATATATGTACACATATGCACGTATATAATCATATCTATATGTACATTTATATATATATATTCATGTTTGTATATATAAATGTACATAGACATATATGTGCATGTATATACACATATCTACATGCATAAACGTACATATTAACGTGTGTACGTGTTTTATATATACATATGTACACACAAACGTGTATATAAGTATTCGTGCATACAGAAACGTACATGGACATCTATGTGTATATATATATATATATCTCTGTAAATACATATATAAACGTACATATTGACGTATGTTTCATCCACACATACATATATCAGTGTTTATGACCATATACATATGTACATACAAATATGTGCGTGTCTATATATATATTACATATATATATATATAGTATATATATATACATCGCGTGTATATAAGTAATGTACAACAGTACATGTCATAGTAACTGACTCTGCGAGAGCTTAGAATATTCTGGTTTCTTCCGGTTGCACCATTACATTTTGTTAACAGGTAAAGAACGGATAATGTCCAACACATTTCAACGACATAACACATTCTCAGTAAACTAGAAAATTTGCTGATGAAGGTGGTGTTCGTTCGTTCGTTTTTCACCTCTTCCCGACCTCTGTAATATATACAAATGGGAGGAAAAAAGGGGGCCAGAAAGAAATTACCTGAGAACTGTTTGTCTTCGCTAACTGTCCTCCACCTCCGCAGGAAGTATTTATTGGGCATGCGCACGGCTGGCTTATGCCCAGCAGCTTTGTACAAAGAGAGGGAAATGCTTCTGATGATATTAAAATCAGCAGTGACGGCTTTTGCTATCGGAAGCATTTTATTTTTATTCCATTTTTTTTTCATCCGATGTGTCATCATGGGTTTGGTTGATAAAAATAAGGAAATTAAAAAGAAAGTAAGAGAGGAATAAAAATGCGTATTATTATTTTTTTTGCTACCAAGAGTATATTCAAGCAAGTGAAGGGTTAAATGAACCTGATTTGAATAATGGTTTAATACGGTACTATAGATGATGTTATAATATATTTTCCATTTAGTGAATAAAGATGAAAAAAATTCCATATTCGAAAAAGGGAAAAAATAAGGGGGTGTGGAACAAGATATTCCAGATTAATTTTTAAATATTCTAGAAAAAATATTTTAAGACAAACTTACAAGAAGAATGATAATTGTTTTTGCTTCTGATTAGCAACATGCAATATGGTATTATGATTGACATTGCCATATATAGACAACAGTATTGTATTTCGTTAGAATATGTTTATTAACTGAATTAAGTGATGGATATATGCAAAGATTGTTGTTAAAAATCTAATTAAAGATTCATGGAGTAAAGTTTAGATAAGGGTTAATTTGCCAGAGGTTAACTGATAACAAGAATGAGCAATATGTGTAAGGTGTGGAATTTCTTTTACCCTGGTGATAGAATATATTTATCAACCTACTGATGCAATATGTGTATTATCAATAGTTTAGTTAAAATTTAGTAGAGTTTAAATAGGACATGTCTGGTGACAAAAACTGAATAGGTAACATGAAGGATTTCTTTTATATAGGAACAGTGAAATGTTTTGTACAGAATTGGCAAAATCTGATTCTTTTAACAACTCTAAAAGCAGTACTTGAACTTAGATTACTCCAAGCTAAGAATGCCACTGGCCCTGATAACCTCCCTTCTATTGCCCTCAAACAATGTGGTCCAACGCTGGCCTCTAGTCTCACCCAACTCTTCAACATAATTCTCGAAAGGAATAACAGAGATATTGCCCAATATCTCAATATTTGGTAACAGTCTACATGTGTCTCATCCCCAAGAGTAACCCTTCTGATCCTGTTAACTATTTCCCTGTCACATTCACTTCCAGTATAGTGTTTCAAATGTGATGGAGACAGCCACTAAAAACACCTTGAATTTTTCTTACTCTTGAAAGACTACTAGCACAGCTTGAGTAAAACCAGATCAATTGATAACCAACTTTGCTATGTCACTCAGCTTGAGAAATTTATTAAAAACCATGATGTTAAATTCAACTTCAAATCACACCATTGAAGAATGACTGACGGTGGGTATTTCTAACCTAAACTCTATCAATTTTGGTGTGCCTCGAGATTCACTGTTGATGACGACACTCTTCCTCCTAATTATTACCTCTATACCTATGCAGATGATACCATCCTTCATTTCTCTTTAACTTTCTGCATGCAAATGTTAGATATATGCAATCTCAAACATCTCACACCAAATCTTCAGTAACTCTATGAAAAGAAATTTAAAAGCACTTCCCAATGAAGTCATGCAAATCTTGTAGCCTTCCACAGTGCAAAGACTTAATCACAACATATATCAAGAATATATTATTACACACCTTCATGCAAAACATGAATAGCATGCAACTAGAACTCTAGAAGTCTTCAATATTGATATAAAGGCTAAGTCTCACCATTTCAAAGGACAAAATGAGATAATCAGGCTTGGCTGTTTGGATACTGGTGATTTGGCACAGCTAACTGAATATTGAACATGTTTTGGCAACTGTACTTTTTAGCACTAGAGGCAAACACTCACACACACACACATGCACAGAAATATTTACATACAAGTAGTGACAGAAAGGAAGAGAGAAAGCAAGAGAGAGAGAGGGAGACATTGCAGTTTTTTTAATTGAATACACTCAACATAAAGATTTTTCCTCTCCTCATGCACATAGAGAGAAATACACTTATATACATAAACAGAGGAGAAAAGGAGAGACTGGCTTTCATCTTTAGCACCAGAAAATACTTCAGCCCTCAACAAATACTAATCCTCTATAAAGCTCAAATAAGACCCACACTGGAGCATTGATCTCATATTTGGGATGTTACTACTGATACACTCACAGACATGATACACCATATTCAAAGGCTTCTCAACAGATTGATATGATGTCATTCAAGGCCACACTCTATCTTCTGCCACATAGAAGATGAAATGTGACTGTCACTTCTATTGGAATTACTGCCGTCTTTGCTCCTCACAAATAGCTGGTTTGGTGTTACCACTGCAAATCTACTCCTGACTCACTCAGCTCTCCTCCATATTGTGTCCCTCATTTCAGGCCCCTAACTAACCCCTACACTCTCGAATGACAACCTTCTGGAATCCTCTATCTGCATGTGTTTTTTTTTTGCCCTTGAAACAATTAACTTGCATCTGTTCAAGAGGACCGTTAACTATGGTCCAGCAGTAGTAAGGTCACAAAGTACTTGCAAGAGAAGGTCCCTCAACTAAGCGGCGTATTGTATTGAGAGATATAAAAGTAGTACAATGGCAGGGAGGGCAGGTGCAGGTCTTTTGCTCTAGGTAAATCATCATCATTCTCATCATCATCATCATTTAACATCCTCTTTTCCATGCTAGCATAGGGTTGGACAGTTTGACAAAAACAGATGAGCCAGAGGCTTCCACCAGTTTCCATGACTGTTATGGCATGGTTTCTACAGCTGATACCCTTCTTAATGCCAACTGCTTAAGAGAGTGTACTGTGTGCTCTTTACATGGCACCAACACAAGTGAGATCACCAAGTACCTGCAAGATAAGACCTCAACTGCGCAAGGTGTAGACTGGAGGAATAAGAAGGAGAGATTCAGGTGACTTGCTGAAGAGGTGAATCCATGGCTTGCTTCCTGGAAAGTGAGAGAGAGAACGAAAAGGATGTGAGGTCCATGTGCAATATATGTGACAGAATAGGATAGCAGACAGGGAAAAGGTGGATGTGTAGGTAAGTGAACTGAATGAAAATAGTGTAACAGGTGATTAGAGATAGGGATTGAGATGGACACAAAGGGTATCAGTTAAGTGTGGGGAAAATGAAGAAAATAGGGTAACAGGTGATTAGAGATAGGGATTGAGATGGACACAAAGGGTATCAGTTAAGTGTGGGGAAAATGAAGAAAATAGGGTAACAGGTGATTAGAGATAGGGATTGAGATGGACACAAAGGGTATCAGTTAAGTGTGGGGAAAATGAAGAAAATAGGGTAACAGGTGATTAGAGATAGGGATTGAGATGGACACAAAGGGTATCAGTTAAGTGTGGGGAAAATGAAGAAAATAGTGTAACAGGTGATTAGAGATAGGGATTGAGATGGACACAAAGGGTATCAGTTAAGTGTGGGGAAAATGAAGAAAATAGGGTAACAGGTGATTAGAGATAGGGATTGAGATGGACACAAAGGGTATCAGTTAAGTGTGGGGAAAATGAAGAAAATAGGGTAACAGGTGATTAGAGATAGGGATTGAGATGGACACAAAGGGTATCAGTTAAGTGTGGGGAAAATGAAGAAAATAGGGTAACAGGTGATTAGAGATAGGGATTGAGATGGACACAAAGGGTATCAGTTAAGTGTGGGGAAAATGAAGAAAATAGGGTAACAGGTGATTAGAGATAGGGATTGAGATGGACACAAAGGGTATCAGTTAAGTGTGGGGAAAATGAAGAAAATAGGGTAACAGGTGATTAGAGATAGGGATTGAGATGGACACAAAGGGTATCAGTTAAGTGTGGGGAAAATGAAGAAAATAGGGTAACAGGTGATTAGAGATAGGGATTGAGATGGACACAAAGGGTATCAGTTAAGTGTGGGGAAAATGAAGAAAATAGGGTAACAGGTGATTAGAGATAGGGATTGAGATGGACACAAAGGGTATCAGTTAAGTGTGGGGAAAATGAAGAAAATAGGGTAACAGGTGATTAGAGATAGGGATTGAGATGGACACAAAGGGTATCAGTTAAGTGTGGGGAAAATGAAGAAAATAGGGTAACAGGTGATTAGAGATAGGGATTGAGATGGACACAAAGGGTATCAGTTAAGTGTGGGGAAAATGAAGAAAATAGGGTAACATAAAAGATTGATGGAAGTTTAGGTGTCAGATGAGTTGTTGCAATGGCTAGACAGAGTTTCAGTTCTGCTGAGATGGATGGGTCTTCTCAAGTCCTCTTGGTCCCATCTCCTCTGAAAAGTGCAACACCTTGAAGTCAGTCTTCACTACTTTGTCCCATGTCTTCCTAGGTCTACCTCTTCCACATTTTCCCTCCATGTTTAGTGACAACACTTCTTTATACATGCTTTCCAGCATGCCAAACAGTTGTCTTAACAACTTCATACTCATATTTCTGTTCCCCAGCCAAGCAGACAGAAAATTAAGATTGCCAGCATGAATTTAGCATGATATTTCTCCAGTTGTGATAACGTCATCACAGAGCTATACAAACCAGCTATTTTCTCATAAACTAAAGAGTTTGTCTCTTCCAAAGTGTATAACTTCTTGTCCATAATCTTCATTCAAAGATTAACATGCAAAATACCATGTGTAGTAATTAAATCTTCTGTTAATTGTTTACAAGCATTGCACATCGTTTACATGCAGCCAGTAACCCAACACAAACATTGTAGAAGAACTACCTACCCCATGACATGCTTATATGCTATCTACTCATTGAAATAGCATGTAAGAGGTTGAGTATTCCACAAACAAGCGTGCTTTTTGAATTACAAATATTATCAGCCTGACAGACTACTATACAGATTCTGTCAACCCAGTTTTACTCCCCAGAAGTAAGTGGAGCTGAAATTGTGAAAAATTCTAGTTGCCCAAGATACTATGCAATGGGATTGAACTTGGGACTTCAAGGTTACTAAGCAAACTTCTGAACCACTCAACCATACTTTGCACGCTACGCGCGCGCGCTTGTATCTATCTATCTATCTATCTATCTATCTATCTATCTATCTCATTCTCTATTTATCTACATACATACAAATATTTATTTATATATGTGAGTGTGTGTGCGTGTATATGTATTTATATCTGTCTTTCTGTCGATTGACAGATAGATAGACAGATACATACATACATAGATACATACAGATTTAGGTAATATAGAGATAGATAGATAGATAGATAGATAGATAGATAGACAGATACATACATACATACATACATACATACATACAAATAGATTTAGGTATGTATACAGAGAGAGAGAGAAAGAAAGAATGAGAGTCTTATCAATATTTGAATGTAAACAAGTCTGCCATGGCAAAGTTCGTTTCGTATCTCTCATTCCACATTTTTCTAGAATTTACTTCGACGCTACTTGTCTCGTGTCACCAACCGAACGACTTCCTTGAGAAAAGCAAACAATTTCTTTCATCTTTAACTTCGCCCTGACCAGTTCAATATTGCATTGGTCTCATAAACAAGTTTAGAGTGGCCATATAGCTTCCAAAAGCCTCTAATTTCCCCCTCGTTGTTGCTCTATCTGTCATAACGTATTCTCAGAAACTACAATGGCGGAGTCCGACTGGAATGAAGTCACTTACATTGGTAAGAGAGCGAAAGCTGGACAGCTTAGATCGAAACAGGTAAATCTTATGAGTAACAAAGCAAAAGACTTCAGTACAGCCCTTGTTATCGTGTATATATTACCGTTAATTTTATTAATTCTATGTTAACCTGGATTATTGTCTTTCCTTTCTGCTGTCGTTCCGTTTAACACTATCCTTCTCTTTCTCTCTACCTGCAATCTACAGCGATTGCACCTCTATCATCCAAACTATTTTTGTTGACGTCGACATATTAAAGCAATTAAGAATCTTAATAATGTCTTTGATATATGCTCCTGTTATTTATTTATTTTCTTTCGAAAGAACATACTGCCAACAACAATAACAAGAACAAATAAAGTTAAGTGATTAAGAGTCTATGTAAAATAGCAGCAGTGCGTTAATAATGTGTTGCATCGGGTGATTTGCACCTTGTATGGTTATTAGAATATACCTTTAGGTAAACAGAAAAGTCTGGAACAACACGGAGAGAAAGCTATTTTATATGACTTTGACGTCATAATAAATACGCGATTATTGTAAAGGAAAAAACCTCAACAAACACGGGACAGTTTTATTCTGCCATGTGGTTGATTAGGTGCCCCCACAACATGTCCCCTACAACAGCCAAACTTTTAAGTCTTGGCTATTTGTTGAATGTATTAATGATTTCTAAGTGTTTGTTACTAATTTTCACATGTCGATTACTGGTGTCGCACCAAATATATTGCTGTGATTTCTGCTGGATCACACGTGCCTCCTAACTAGAAATATATTCCCAGTTTTGTGTTACCTGCGTGTCTCGGTAAATCAAAGACTGCTCTTGGATTGTGAGATGTTGATTTAGTTTCATTGATAACTACCTAAACAGAGGGAAGTATATATATATATATATATATATATATATATATATATATATATATATATATATATATATATAGTTATGTACGTTTGTATGTGTGGGTATATATATATATATATCAGTCATGACCGAAGTGGGCATGGAAATTCGTCACGCAATCAGCCGATCCCGGGGGCCAAGGTCCCACTGCATGGCACCTTGTACAAGTGTTTGTAATTCTTTAATTTAACTTCGGGTAACCACCAAACTTTGTGAGTGATGTTGGACAAGCGAAAACTGTGCGGAACTTTCGTCAGATGCATTGCAACATATTGCATCATTCACCTGTCACCCGAGAAGGGCACACGTGTCGCTGAAATATTCGGCCGCTTAGACGTTAACTAACAAGCAGATATTTCAGCTGGTCGAACAACTCCGTGCTTAACGACAAAATCAACGAAGGATCCATTGTGTGGAACATGGACGTTAAATGATGACGATAATGATATAGGTGTGTGTGTGTTTATTTATTTAACGCACAAGTGTCCGAATAATCTTCAAACATGTGCGCCCTTAGGAGAAACGATCGCGATGATATATATATATATATATATCCTCGTGTTCCTTTCCTTTGAAGAGCGTAGGCTCGGAACGTAAAAGACTTTCTGATTTTCCCAAGCGTCAAACTAATACACCTGCTAGTTGTTTATACACCTGTCTTCGTCTTCTGTTTTTTCTGTAAATTTCAACTATATATAACTATATATCCGTTAAGCATTAACTGTCAGGAAAAAAAGAGTACTTAATACAATGGTAGAGATAAATATCTTTGTCACAACTTTCCTGTGAAGGAGACACACCACACACACATGCTTATTCATATACACATACATACACATGGACATTTTCAGTTTCAGTCTTCCAAAATCACTCACAAAGCTTTTCTTGTCCTATGACAATAGAGGAAGATGTTAGCACTAGGTGTCACGTTGTGGAACTGAACCCAAAACCGTGCAGTTGTGAAGTGAACTTAACCACAAAGCCATGCCTGTACCTTCCCATGTGTGTGTCTAAACCATACTTGCACATACAGATTGTTTAGATACACACACACGCACACACACACACTAAACGATTTGTAACATGTTTGGCACCTTATGAATTTCCTATTGACTTCTTTGTAATATGTAATTAAAGATGAGCCAACACAGCCGCTTGACCTTTGGTTATTGTTGAAATACTTTGCATCTTAGATTTGCTTGAGCATGGTTGACCTGCAGCTGAACAATAGCAACAATATTAGAGAGGTAAACCAGGGATTTAGAAGTAAGCATAAGTTTATTGTCTTCTTAAATTTAGTTTTCCTATGGTTGCAAAATCTCAAAAAATGTTGGGTATATCAATATATATATATATATATATATATATATATATATATATATATATATATATATAAATCTGTTTGTGTGTTTGCCACCCTCACACACTGTCAGTGATGAGATTTGTTTACATCCCCATAATCTATCAGTTCATCCAAAGAAATCAATAGAATAAGCACCAGATTTGAATAAAAAATATGTACTGGAGTCAGTTTGTTGCATTAAACTTTTCAAGGCAGTGCTCCAGCATGTCTGCAGTCAGGTGACTGAGACAAGTAACAGAGAAAGGATAAAGTTTGTTTTCGTAGTTTGAGCAGCTGCCTAGAACGGTCTGATAGCTATTTAATCTCTGTCAATGGTTAGGACAAGTGGGTATCTAAGGAAGGGGTGGAAGACCTCAGTGTTGCTTTCTTGTTAAATCAATGACAACAAACGTGTTTTTGTACCATGTTTAATGTTTTAATTCTTGGTTTTTCAATCACTTTTGTAGGCTGTTACTACTGCGCAAAGGACAGGTGCTGCTGTGGAGACTACTAAACGATGTAAGTTCTTCCTTTAGTTGAAACATCTTTTGCTGATCGATTATTAATAGTAAAATATTGGCATTAGGAAGGGCATCCAGCTGTAGAAACTCTGCCAAATTTAGATTGGAGCCTGGTGTTGCCATCCGGTTTCACCAGTCCTCAGTCAAATCGTCCAACCCATGCTAGCATGGAAAGCGGACGTTAAACGATGATGATGATGATATCACATAAGTCTGTTTTATTTAAATAATAGCTTATAGATTAACCAGAGATATAGGCAGAGGCACAGATGTGTGGTTTAGAAGCTTGCTTTGCAACTACATAGTTTTGGGCTTGGTTCCACCATGTGGCACCTTAGGTAAGGGTCTTCTACTAAATTCCCTAGCTTACCAATGCCTTGTGAGCGAATTTGGTGGATGGAAACTGTGTGGAAGCCCATTGTCATCATAGGTTGGACGGTTTGACTGAGGACTGGCAAACCAGAAGGCTGTACCAGGCTCCAATCTCTGATCTGGCAAGGTTTCTACAGCTGGATGCCCTTCCTAATGCTAACCACCCCGAGACATAACTTAGTATGTTCTTTGATTAATTTTAAGCCTTCAGTTATATATATATATACACACACACACATGCATTTAGGTAGGCATGGCTGTGTGGTTAAGAAGTTTGTTTTGGTCAACTATGTAGACACTGACAGCTGGTGCCCTCTACTTTAGCGGCTGGTTGATCAATATCTCATGAAATTTGGTAAACATAAACTAGCAGTCTGTCACATAAATACATGTGTGCACTGAGTGTGTGTTCTTGTCTTAACAGGTGTAGGCTGATTGTAAACAAATGTGATACTACTTATACAAATAGTGTTATTTATTCACAGTACACTATGCAAACATATCCAGGCTGTTTGTTTGATAACCTGGGGTATTATTGTCTTGCATGGAAATGGGTGAGGGTTAGCATCAAGAAAGGCATCTGCCTGAAGAAAATTTTAACCCAACATAGACTCGTCTGATCTCTGTAAGGATGGAAAAGTAAATGGTGAAATGGTGATGTGTCTGTATGTCATTTGTTTACTTTTATGTCTGCTTTTCCCTGGGTGATATTCTGTGTTTGAGAAGTCCTGTCCCTCATGCTGGTGACACGTAAAAAGCACCCTACAAATGTTGGGCAATATGCTGTGCTTGAGAAGCACCCAGCATACTCTGTAAAGTGGGTGGTGTTAGGAAAGGTATCTTGCCACAACAGACAACTGGAGTCTGGGCAGCTCTCTGACTGGCCAGCACCATGTCAAACCATCTAACCCATGCCAGCATGGAAAAACAGACATTAAAGATACATTGCTTAAATTGCCACTGAGTTTAGCAGTATTGGATAGACCAATTTACATATCAAACACATTGCTGGCAACTGGTACATACATATCAATTGTTGGTAGGGACTCTGTATTTCATTTTGCAATTATAATATACTCTTATGTCAATGTATATATTGGGGTTCGTAGTCTTGCAAGCTGCATAGTGACCTCACTTGTGCTGGTGATATGAAAAAGCATCCAGTTCACAATGTAAAGTGGTTGATGTTAAGAAAGGCATCCAGCTGTAGAAATCATGCCGTAGCAGACGTTTGGATGCAATGCAGTCCTTGGACTCATCAGATCCTGTCAAACTGTTCAATCTGTGCCAGCATGGAACATGGGACTTTTATTGATTCCTTGATTTGATTAACCGTTCTCTTCTTTTTAATTCTTTCAGTCAGTGCTGGTCAAAACAAGCAACACGCTGCCAACATTAATGCAAACAAGCTCGACCAAGAAACTGAGGAGTTGCACATCAGTAAAGTTAGCATTGATGTGTCTCGGCTCATTCAACAATGTCGACAAAGGTGTAACATGACCCAAAAGGAACTGGCCACTGTAAGCTATCCATATTTTCATTTTTCTTTCTCTTTAGTTGCTGTTGTTGTCTAGTCCTAGCTGGTCCCTGACTGAAAACAACTTTGATAAAAAGGTTTCTACCTCTGGACACCCTTCGTATCATTTACTACTTTACAGGGGATACTGGGTGCATTTTACTATGGCATCATGGCTATACAAGGGGTTGCTGAAAAGTTCCTGGCTTTGGGTTAAAGAAAATGCAGGAGGATCTGTTAATTATGATTTTGTTCAACATATTCCCCTCTCTGATTCATACACTTATCGCAGCAGTCCTTCAGTTTTTCTATTAACATTGAAAGGATGAAAAGCAAAGTCAGCCTAGGTGAAATTTGAACTCAGAACATAAGGATAGGCAAAATACCATGAAGCATTTCACCCAGCATGCTAACAATTCTGCCAGCTCTTATTATATAAGAAACTACTACTACAAAAGAAAAATGATGATTATTATTATTATTATTATTTTGTTAAACAACTTTTTCCTGCTTCAAAAGTATTTCTCACTCTTCAACTTAGAATGTAATTTTTTTTTTTTTTTAGAAAATTAACGAGAAACAACAAGTGATTAATGAATATGAATCTGGAAAAGCAGTGCCAAACCAGCAAATTCTTGGTAAATTGGAAAGAGCTTTGGGTAAGTAATTTTTTTTAAATATCTTTTAATTGTTTCAGTCATTGGGTTGCAGCCATGCTGGGGCACTGCCCTCAGAGGCTTTATTAGTTGAACAAATCTCACACACAAATCTATATGCATGCGTTTGTGCGTGGGCATCCGTGTGTGAAGGTGAGTGACTTAGTGGTTAGGGTGTTCAATTCACGGTTGTAAGGTCATGAGTTTGATTCCTGGTGGCACATTGAATCCTTGAGCAAGATGCTTTATTTCACGTTACTTCAGTCCACCCAACTGGCAAAAATAAGTTGTATCTGTAATACTCAAAAGGCCAGCCTTGTTACATTCTGTGTCACACTGAATCTCCCTGAGAAGTACATTAAGGGTACATGTGTCTGTGGAGTGCTCAGCCACTTGCACGTTAACTTCATGAGCAGGTTGTTCTGTTGATCAGATCAACTTGAACCCTCGTTGTTGTACAGATGGAAAAGAGGATTTATATATGACAGCCTTCTTTCAGTTTCCATTTACCAAATCCACTCCCAAGACTTTGGTCAACTTGGGGCTATAGCAGAAGACTCTTGCCCAAGGTGTCATACAAGTGGGACAGAACCTGAAACCAAATGGTTGGGAAGCAAGCTTCTTACCACATGGCCATGCCTGCATCTAATGATTTAAAATTATTAATATAAGTGATTTCAATGTTCGAATTTTTCTTTTTTGTGTGTGTTTTTCCCAATATATCTATATAACAAGTTATTTTCAATATTTTACAGGCACAAAATTGCGTGGCAAAGACAAGGGTAAACCATTTACCAAAAAGTAGCAGCAGTTCCCCTCTTGTACACCTGCCATCACTGTTGATTTTTTTTTTTATTTTAAACTAAGTGGTGTATTTTTTTTTATTTATTTTTTTTTTGAAATCTTCAAGATTAAGTCAGGTTGTTGCATTTATTCCTTGTGGCAATACTCTCTTTTTTTTTTAAAAGTAAAAAAAAGAATGCCAAGTTATGTTTGTGATTACAGTCTGAAATATCTATTGCTTGGATAAAAAATAATAGCAGCTGAAAACTAATTCCTTCACTTTGCAATGATCTCTTTTTTTTTTTTTTTTTTTTTTCTCCACTTGGCGTGATTGGACATTTACCAATATTTTTTTTTTTTTTCGCTGCTCTAATTAAACACAGCTAGAAATTTTTGACAAAAAAAATTTTAATGCTAATTATAATAATAAAAGAAAAACAGAAATGTAAATGAACTTTTAAGGAAAAATAAATACTTTTTTAAAAATAAATTTATTATAAATTTATTCATTTTTCCAAATGTTTTAATTTTTCTCACTTGTTAGCTGTTGAGACACAACATCCTTCAAAACTTCCATGCCTCCTGAAATTTGCCACCAGTACATCTGATGCCCGCCTCCTACTTTTTTCTTCCTTCTTTTTTTTCTTTTAAGACTTTTTCACTGTTCACTACCTGTGCATATTCTATGTACTGTTCATGCAATTTTGATTACATTTTTTGATGAGTTCTAGTGCACCTATGCATTGTATACAATAAGTTCGTTATTATTATTATTATTATTTCAGCTGCCTTAATAGTTGGCATCCTTTGAAGGCCAAGAGTAGCAAGGGCACTTTTGTTTTGCTATGCATGCTAAAATTATCACCACATTTATTCCATTTTAGATGGAGAGTACTTTCTGTAGTGTATGGGCTGTACCCATCAAGGTTATCTTTTGTAGTTCGCGGAGATTGGAGTTACCAAACAATGACACACACACACACACACACACATATATGACAGGTTTCTTTCAGTTTCAATCTACCAAATCTAGTCTCACTGTGTGGTACCTTGGGCAAGTGTCTTCTACTATAGACTTGGGCCAACCAAAGCCTTGTGAGTGGATTTAATAGACAGAAACTGAAAGAAGCCTGTTGTATATATACATATGTGTGTCTGTGTTGTCTTCCATCACCACTTGACTACTGGTGTTTTTATGTCCTCGTAACTTCACAGTTCAGCAAGAGAATGATGGAATAAGTCCCAGACGTGAATAAAAATAAGTACTGGGGTTGATTCGTCAGACTAAAGTTCTTCAAGGCAGTGCCCCAACATGGCCACAGTCTAATAAGGAAACAGGTAAAAGATAAAAGCTATGTGCATGTGTGTGTGTCTTTTTGTCTTACATTCATGCAAGAGTTGTAAACAAGAGGAGTGGTAAGTAGCTTGTTTACCAACCACATGGTTCTGGGTTCAGTCCCACTGCGTGGCACCTTGGGCAAGTGTCTTCTACTATAGCCTCGGGCCGACCAAAGCCTTGTGAGTGGATTTGGTAGACGGAAACTGAAAGAAGCCCGTTGTATCTATGTATATATATATATGTATGTTTGTGTGTCTGTGTTTGTCCCCCAACATCGCTTGACAACCGATGCTGGTGTGTTTACGTCCCCGTAACTTAGCGGTTCGGCAAAAAGAGACCGATAGAATAAGTACTAGGTTAACAAAGAATAAGTCCTGGGGTCGACTTGCTCGACTAAAGGCGGTGCTCCAGCATGGCTGCAGTCAAATGACTAAAACAAGTAAAAGACTAAAAGTGACACCATCATACAAGCAGTGTCTTTCATTTCCAGTCTCCCAGGTAAACCTGTTCACCAGAATAGAATTGTAATCAAAGTGGATCCATAGATTAAAAAAAATGGTTGAGGACCCCTGCTCTAAGTTATAAAAACTAGCTGCAACCGATGTTATTTACTGTCTTACGGGAACCTTTAGGTTATAGGACCAGACCACACTCTAGTAGGGAAAGGAAAGAAGGAAGTCCTGCACACATTACATTTAAAAGACGGGGTGGTTGTTGTTAGAATGACTTAGTTCATAGGACTGCTCGGTTACAATTGACCTAGGGTTAAAGAACACCAACAATGAAATAATGATTAAATAAATAAATAAAACGAGCTAAAATAAAGGGAAATAACTGCTGTCTGACTATTAGTCCAGCCATTGTGGTCCGTTGAGGCGAAGAAAACTTGTAAAGTGGACAATTTTAAACTGACAAATTATTTGTAGTTCGTTCACGATGGAGGGAAAACTTAGATGAAATACATCTTAAAAATTTTATCTGTTGCAGATAATTTGTAAGTTTTCAATATAATTTTTAACGAATCCAATGCTAATTTCTGTTTAAGTTGTTACGTCGTCAATGACAACGAAGTCCTTTTCCTTCACGTGTCAGCTCGGAAGTCTCTTCGTTGTCGCTCGGCCCTTTAAAAATAGCCTTAAAATTCCCTCAGATCACACACGTTATCGTCTTTAAACAGGATGGAAACTTTCGACAGTTTCATCTCAGATCAATATTTCGCAGTAGTTATGCCAACGTTTCAATTTCCCCTACCGCCGTATAAGAGAAAATGTCTTGTATACAACACAATTTTTTAATATCTTTTAATCTCTCATTTGTTTCAGTGTTTGGGTTGCGGCCATGCTGGGACACCGCAAATTGACCCCCACTGCTTATTTTCAAACTATGGTATTTCTTCTATCATTTTCTTTCACCTAACTGCAAAGTTCCAGGGATGTAAACAAACCGGCAACGGTTGTTAAGCTGTTGGGGCTTAACACGGATATTGTCCTTTTTATGGCCAGCAACACACACATATCTGTATGAGTATTTGTGTTTATTCCCCAAACTGTTCAACAGCCGGTGTTGGTTTGTTTACATCCATATAGCATAGCAGTTCAGCAAAAAAAAAAAAAGAAAGAACGATAGAATAAGTAGTAATCTTAAAAGCAGAGGTACTGGGGTCAATTTGTTTGACTAAATCCCTCATACATACATACATACATACGTACGTACATACGTATGTATGTATGTATTCTCACACATATCTGTTCTATTCGTGTGTGTGTCAAAATAACATCTCTTGCTATCTCTTCTTTCCTCTTTTTTTCTGTCCCTTTCATATCTTCCTTCTGAGAGTCTCCTTTGTTCTAATTTTCATTCTTACAGACTACCCCTTATGCAAATAGATGAAGATTAATTAAGACTGAATTATTGAGACAAAGAGTAAAATGTAATTGATATAGATTACGTATTTGTTCAGATGTCAATGATTTTCTTTAAAATAACTAAAATCTGTTTTCTGTAATTTTTCAGACGGTTGTTACAGTCTCTGGGTAAAACAACTCAAGAATTCATAACTGTGAAATATTAACAAATGGCTGCTATAAACTCCAGTGACATTTCTCTGTCAGATATTGTCCGAATTGTCTCATCACTGTCTGATATCTGTGCAAGCTCTATAGGTCCTATGTGTGAGAAGACTCTTTTCACAACTTCTACTGGATTGGTGCAGTTTGTCACTAATGGCATTGACATTCTTAATGCTTTGCAGTTTTCCCATCCAGTTGCAAAGTTTGTGGTAAGTTCTCTTCAACATGTACATTCTGTGACGGGAGATGGCAGCAAATTATTTATTCTTTACATCACTGAATTAACACGGTTTGTTGAACTGCGAGTGAACTCTTCTTCTCAGACAAACGGTACTCAGTTCAGAGAAAATATTCGTAGAATATCTCAGGGATTAAGAAACTTTAAGCGTCTAATAATGGAATTTGAGTTCAGAAATCGTTTATCTCCTTTCAGTTCTATCAATTCTTCCAACTTTTTACTAAGCTGTTGCCATCTGAAACAAGTTTGTAAATCAGTTTTATTGAGTTCTTTGTCTGACAAAGAATCAGTTTATTTCTCGTCTCTACTCATTGATTTTCTTAGTTACGGTGTTGAATGTACTGATTCCTTACATCAAGCCATTGACTTTACTATTAAACACTTTGATGTATTAATTCACAAAGATATTGGTCATTGTTACAGTTCTTCAAAGGTTCTACCTGGAATACTCATACCATGTGAAGGAACATTATCCCATGATCTATCATCTTCCAAAGAGGAAATTGTATCAGTCATTTTGCAGAATTTCTTAACATCTGATGAAGATGCAGAAACAACAGAAGCCACGTTTACAATAACAGAGTTTTATGAGTTCAGTTCCTTACTTGCCTTCCAATATCACCAATGTGAGGCCTTCATCAAACAATGTACACTAAACAATGTAAAACTAGTTTGCTGCTGTCATGAGATTCCAAAATTTGCTGAAACTTTGTTCCAGCAACATGGCATTTATACTATTTCTTACTTTCCTGAAGAATTCTGTGAGTATTTTCAAACTGTAGCCAAAAAGCAACCTCTTTCATGTATTAGAGATTCTCTCTGTGATAGTTCACTAGTTTCATTTGGTTTACATAAAAGGATTGTCATAAATGGTTCCACGTATCTTCAAATGACGCTGCTATCTTGCCCACTTTTGGTAAATGTCTCTTCCAGTCTTATACTCACAGCACCAACGTTAGGTATGGTTCACAGCTTATCCCAACAGATCTTTAAATGTTTGAAATCTCTTAGAATGTGCTTCGAAACATTTCAAATTCTGCCATTTGATCATGAAAGTATTACTAATGAAAACCTTACTGTAACAGCGCCAACCCCTTCTTCAAATATCTTTACCATTCCTGCAATGACTTTCCAAACCAAAATGTTGCAATATAGTCAGGAAAGAACTTTTAAGAATATATCTCATGATGATGGTGATGGTGATATTCCATGGGAAATTCTTGGTGATACATTTAGATGTGTCTGCAGGAAAGTCTGTACATCACAAAAATTTAGTCCAATTCAAATTCAGAATTGCTTACCCGAGCCTGATGACATAAAAATGAATAACAATAATTCTGAGGAATTCTACAAAGACGGAAGCTGGTTACCATTATACACAGAGTTTTATATCCTGCATGCTTCACTCCAAGTGGTGATTCAGCTTTTAAATATGGACCAAATAGTCAAAGTGAAAAGCATTAAAAAAAATGTTTGATTTGAAAAATGAGTGCTGACACACTTAACGCAGGGAGGATGACAACTTGAACTAAACAAGACCAGCTGTATCAATGAAGTAAATGTCGAACAATGCAAAAGTCAAATCAGCCAAACAAAAGCAAGGAAGAAAAGGGAAAAAAATTGTTTGAAATGGATTCAAACAATGTGGAGAACGTGACAACTTGAATTAAACAAGACTACACCTGTATGAGGCGAGGAACTAGACAAGACTACGCCTATATTGAGTGATGTAAACAGAACAAGGTAGAAGTCAAACCAACCTAACAAAAGCAAGGGAGATAGTTTAAAGTAAATAATTTTTTTTTTAATTGGATTGACCCAAAAGTGTTTCGATTTTGTATTTGGTTTGCAAGATTCCTGACGTGAAATCGTGTGTTGAAATATATTTAATTGCATCTCAGAACCATCGTTATGCTAATAATAAATACATGCACCGGTTCTATTACATTTCTTTATTTATCAATCGTTAATTGGTTAACCGTTTTAATCAACCAATAGTGCTAAGCATTTTGTCCAACATGCTAATGATTCTGCTAGCTCACTGCCTTATTATTATTATTATTATTAATAATAATAATAATAAATATTATGGTTTCAAATTTTGGCACAGGACTGGCAGTTTTAGGGAGAAGAGATAAGTCAATTACATCAATCCCAGTACTTGAGTGATACTTTATTTTATCAACCCTGAAAGAACATATAATAATAATAATAATAATAATAATAATAGAGGTTTTGATAAATTTTATTCACAAAGTGTGTTTGTAATAAGATAGATCTCTGTTTAATACTTTTTGTCAGAACACTAAAAACATTTGAATAGTCATTTAAACAGAAAAAATAAAAATAATAATCCTTAAAAGAACCTATTTGGTCTTTGAGCACAATTCTACATACTTTTGGGACACAAATTTTCTATATATGACTCCCTTTTAGAATATAAATAACTGAGGAAAGACGACACTCTTTCTTTCCTTTCCCTTGTGTAAGACAACTCCTTGGAATTTCGATTAATGTTGAGCTCACTCGGACAATTGTGTACATTCTCAGAGTCTTTGTGAACACATCTGTGGTCTGATTCCAGCTGGGTACTTTCACATTTCTCGTGGCTATAATTGACAGCTTCCTAGATGACAAGAAGAAAGAAAAAAAATTTGTCAAATATTTTGTCAGGTCAAACAGAACTTTCATTAATAAGATAACAGGATAACACTGTAAGAAGGATAGAAAGGGAGGAGAACGAGAAGAAATAAAATAGAATGAAATGAAATAAAACAGGATAAGATACAATAAAGTGGGGGAAATGAAATGAAATAAAGTATAAAGCCTGTCATGAAATGCATATTGTAGCTGGGTTTTCATCCAACAACCATTTAACTAAAAAAATTCAAGTATTCTATCAAACAGTTTCATCAAACAACTATTTCCTGATATCTTGGTCATGCCTAGTTGTTTGTCCAACAATTTGAGCTTGGATACAAAACACCATCACACACAATCAAGCATTCTACCAAAGAGTTTCATCAAACAGCCATTTCCTCTAACATACATTAATAAATGTAAGTGTACGTACTTGAATTACATCATGGCTACGTTGATACTGGAGAATAGAGAGAAATAAATGCCAAATGGAAAATTCTGGCCATAGAACATTCAAGAAGGATAAACAGCTGAAACTGCTCTGAAATTAGAAAAAAAAAAACTGAATCAGAAAATATCATCCTCATCTTTATTCTTATTTGGCTTTTCATGCTTTTTGGGTTTGATAAAATACAGAACCATTAGGTGAAACAAACACTGCAGCAAGGTGGGTGGGTAGGTGGGTGTATGGATTGATTGTAGGTAAACGAGGTTACTTACCTGCCAAGCAAGGAAGCCACTGAGTCTCACTTCACCAGATGTTCGCACTACAAGATCAGGGTTGGGAGATCTGCCACTGTACATGCAGTTTTGGAGAACCTCTTCATCAATATCACTGCATCAAAGATAGAAATATTTGTAACAACCACGCAAAAAACGTTGACAACACAACAGTTTCATATGGAATTCTTTAAAAACTTGAAAAGTAAACATGACAACTGTATTGGACTTGACTGGATTACTTCTGTTCAGTCCATTGAAGGTTGGAGGCCTCAGCATGGTCTTTCCACCAACCACAATCTGATGGCTTAGTGGTTAGGGCATTTGGCTCACAACTGTAAGGTGATGAGTTCAATTCCTGGTGACATGTTGTGTCCTTGAGTAAGACACTTTATTTCACATTGCTTCAGTCCACTCAGCTGGCAAAAATGAGTAGTCTCTGTATTTCAAAGGGGCCAGCCCTGTCACACCCTGTGTCATGCTTAATCTTCATGAGAACTACGTTAAGGGTACACATGTCTGTGGAGTGCTCAGCCACTTGCACGTTAATTTCACGAGCAAGCTGTTCCGTCGACCGTATCAGCTGTCACCCCTGTCGTCGTAACCGACGGACTGCTCCATATAATATATACCTTACCTTGTTTTGATCAGTCCTAGCTGCACAGCTTCAGTCACTTCCTTCAAAACACAAGTTATTTCCTCTTGGGAGGAGTAAGCAATACAGATGTTCAAAATGTTCCTGCAAAATTCAATGTTAGATTCTTGGTTACAATTATTTACAAGTAGTTCAAAAGCAAGCTTCTTACCACACAGCCACGCCTACCTCTATGTTCCAAAAGTTTTCAATGCCCCACAAAAATTTTAGTGGGTACACTTGCCCCCTTTGTTCCTGAGCATATAAATAACAAACCATTGAAGGAACTCTGTATAGTGGTTGATCTGCTAGAAACAGCAGCCGAATCCTGTTAAATCACCTCCTAACGTCTTTAAAAAGAAAGAGCATATAGAAAAGTAGATAGGATGGTCATGGCTAGAACACCTTCAATCCAATTTCTGAAGAACCAGGGCTGATTTGGGGTTAAACAACAAGCGTCAGTGGTTGTTCAGCCTGGTAAAAATCGCAGCCAAATCCCTCTCAGATCAAACTCCCACCATCTCCAACAACAACAACAGAATGTCAGTCATATGAACTTCGATGTGGTCTCTCAGCGTACTAGAAATAGCAGCCAAATCACTCCCCGAGTTTTAAAATGACAGTCAAAGCTAGAACTGTTTTGATCCTATAGTTGCGGGTATGAAGATGTGATTAAGAAGCTCACTTTGCAAACCATTTAGTTTCGGGTTCAATCTGACTGTGCGGTACCCTGGGCAAGCGTCTTTTACTATAACCCAGGACCAACCAATGCCTTGTAAGTGAATTTGATAAAAGGAAGAATGTGGAAGTCCGTCGTGTGTGTGTCTTTTTGTTCACTACCACTGCGTGACAACCGGTGTTGGTGTTTTTACGTTCATGTAACTTAGAGGATCGGCAACAGACGGATAGAATAAATACCAGTCTTAAAATAGATTCTCGCAGTTTTATTAACAGATAAAAGATATGTAATAATTAAATCATATTTATGCACTTTATCGAGTTTTGCTACGCGCAAAGGTTCCCCGACTCCGTGGTGCAAATAATGTTAGGGGACGCTGCCCTTAGGAGCGGGCCCGACGCAAGGAACTGAACAACAGCATAAGTAGTAGTAGTGGCGGTGGTAGCAGTAATAATAATAATAATAATAATAATAATAATAGCGGTGAAAAGTCGGCAAGCAACCATCGCTTATTTCCCTTCATTACACACAAAAGAAAGCAGGAGCAGCCTCTCTTATCTCCCTTCATCTCCACAGGAATGGTAAGATATCGGGGCAAGTGCGACAAGAGACGACAAAACACCAACCCTCCCTACCACGTCTCTTTCGAACTCTACGAATAATCTATTCCTATAGGCGTTTAAAAAATCACTACTCAATCACAATTAGGTGGAACAATCGACAATTAAAGCAACAGTACAATTATCTTCGAACGTTTGTACGGTAACATTATGCAAATAAGATGCAACTATAATTTTATCTACGCCGTATACTCCAAGTATATAAATAAGTGGCAGAGTAGTTATAGTCGAGGTCCGCGGTTACAGGTATTGATAACGTTCATTCTCCCTTTTCTCATTAGGAAGTGCGCGACTCAGTCTATCACCTTTATACAGTCTAGGCCTGTCGATCTTGCTAAGTTGATCCCGAATCCACCATTCGGTCTCTTTAACTTAAACCAATGACCCTGTAGCGAACTTGACCTTACTTTTTGTTTGTTTTTGTTCCATTTTCTCCATCAGATGAAACCGCTTCAAATTTTCGGTTTTGCGCATTCGTTCAAATTCTTCAGATTATTTTTCATTTGTAGCATATGAAACCAGATGGTGATGGGGATACGTGGAGGCCTTCATCACTATCAACAAAGGAGGACTTTAACGCGGTCGTAAAATCGTCATAAAAACATGGTTGGATTGCATTTGATCGTAGGGCTGTTGACTCAGGGCTGACCTGGGGTTACACAACAGCAAAGGACATTGAACTAATGAAGCAGCTTCTTCGGGTTCGCTCAATCTGCTAGAAATAGCAGCGAAATTTCCCTCAAATTGCATTCTAACGTCTTTAGAAAAAGATAGTGAATAAGATGTAATCCTGGCGAATATCTCTTATCTTTTACTCGTTTTACTTGTTGGACTGCGGCCATGATGCAGCATCATCTTGAAGGGTTTTAGTTGAACAAATCGACTCCAGTACTTATGTAAATTCTGGCAATGATTCTGTCGGGTTTTTTTTGCTGCCAACCTACCTACGAGGACATGAACAAACCAGCAACGGTCGTTTGTGTGCGTGAAACAAACACAAACACATTATATGTATCATTTAGCCAAATTGCCACGCGGTGGGGCTGAACCCGAAACCATGTGGTTGGGAAGCAAGCTTCTTAACCACATAGCCATGTCTGCGCATATATCTAAAAGAAAATGTGACACGTCGGTCTCGAATGGAACTTCTGATCATAGGTTGGCTGGATAAGGATGAGACCGAAGTGTCTGAACAACAACAACAACGGTAATGAAACCAAGGAAGTCTCTACGTAGTCATTCGACTGCCTGCTAGAAGTAGCAGCCAAATGTCTCTCAAATCGTAATCTTTTGTCTTAGAAAAGAAAGATAGGTCGGATAATGAGTTACTGAGTTGATCGTGTCGAAGAAAAATAAAGAACCACTATGTTGTCTTTCGATATGTTAAATAGCAGTCAAATCTCAGTCAGTTCACACAATACTATATATATAGATGATGATGATGTATATATTTTAATGATACGTTAGATAGTTCTAGAAATTACGAAGTATGAACTTATTGTTAAAACATACTTGCATAGATAAATATTCCGCTTTAAAATATAAGTCCAAAACAGAAGAATATATAATCATGAGTGAAAAAAGAAAAATAGGACATTAATTCGACACTCAGTGCGTCAATCGATCGCACACCATAAAGGTCAGCGGAACTTACAGAAACAAGCCAACACGCTCGCGGCATTACCTTATACTCTTCCCATTCTTTAATCATCATGTTTTCTCATTCCATCCAATTCTCATACACTTTTGCCATCTCCATCCAGTCTCCCTTTCTCTTCTTTTACACTCAAGGCGCTAATCACTTTTTTTTATTGCCTTTTCTAGCTCCAAACCTGTTTCTTCCACTTTTCATTTCTTTGTAGTGTCATTTGAAATAATATAAAAAACATTTTTATTGTAGTGTTCTCCCTGTCATAACAGAGTGACTGACAGAATTATGGCATTAATTGTTGATTAATTGTTGATTAGTGATTGAGATATTGCTTACCTGGAATTGTTTTTGAAAATTGTGACAATTTCAGCAATATTCTCTCGGATATCTTTTGGAAGCAAACTCAGATTACCAAACACTCGAATACACACTTCATTCTTCAATAATTCCTCTCTGAAATTAAATTAATAAACATTATTTACATTTGATGGATATTTGTCCTCATCTTGTTTGTTGTTAACACGTTTCGGCTGATGTACTCTCCAGCCTTCATCAGGTGTCTTGGGGAAATTTCGAAGCTGGGTCCTCATTGATCAGGTATTTTTCAATATTATCATTATTATACAGGTCACTGCCTGGAACCGAACTCGGTTACACTTGATTACACTTCCACAACAGACAAAATATTTTAATAATTATAATTATACAATTTGTAATGATATTTAATCTTAAAATTATAATAGGATTTTTTAAGCATCAAATAGTTAGGAAGGTCCAACTGAGTAGAATAGGAACCAAAGGGGTCCATAGATTAAAAATGGTTGAGAAACATTGGATTAAGGTTTGGGTTTGGGGTATGAAGACCTTGGATACAAGGGTGAAGAGAAGAGGAGAGAAGAATGTCTGAAGGTGGCATGAGTTCAACCAACTCTGAGGAGCAGAAGCCATTACAAAAACTCAAATTTTAGGTAACAATATAATTACATTACTTACTTCTCTTGCAGAAGACGTTTGAACCTTTCTCGTGCTAGACCCATCAAACAATCCACCTCCTCCTTCGACCGTTTGAAGTTATCAATGCTGAAGGCATAAACAGTAACTTCAGTGATTCCAAGATTGTGGCACCAGTTCAGCACCTGCAGAAAAGAAGAATGCCAGACATTTAATGTTTTGGTTGCTTGTAAGTAGGAAATGTGGCCTCCATCACCAACCCCATTGGTAGTATTGGGTTGCCAAATAATTTTTTTCAATTCTTTGCAGTGTCATTTGAAATAATATAAAATAAAGCATTTTTATTGCAGTGTTTTATGGGTTTTGTAGCTCTCTTCTTCTTCTATAACTTTTGTTAATTGCTTTTGAAATTTGGATAAGATTTACTTGTTTTCAGAAATGTCACAATGGAGTGCCAAATGGAGAAAAAAAAAAATCAGTATTTTCGGCACCTGCTTCTTTTTGTTTTCAACGAAGGAACCAAAGTTGCCAAAGCCATTTGAGACATTTGTGCTGAGTGGGATGAGCTACTCAACCTGAAGGAAATTCTAACTGGGCCCCAACTGCAAGGTTATGTTCTGCTTATCTTGATATGAGATCACTATGTCACGCACATACGGTTGTGATGCATGTGCCTGGTGTACCTTTATCAGACGGGTAGTTATGATGGGTGTACTGGACTTTGTATATTTGTACCCCAGTGTCACTTTGATGGCATGCTCTGCTGGCCCACTCGATAATAATAATTATGATAATACTCTTTTTTTAAGTGGGCCCTGCCTTGTGTTAATATCCTCTCAATTCTGGAGCTGACAGGATTATCCAGATAAAAGGCAAAGTCAACCGCAGTGGAATTTGTATGTGAAATACCGCTAAGTATTTTGCCTGGTGTGCTAACGATTCTGCCAGCTCACCACCTTAATAATAATAATAATAATAATAATAATAATAATAATAATAATAATAATAATAATAATAATAATAATAATAATAATGATGATGACGATAATAATAATAATGATAATTATTTAAAATTTTTGCCACAAGGGCAGCTTGGGGGAGGTGGAGATGTGTTGATTACATCGACCCTAGTGTTCAACTGGTACTTATTTTATTGACCCCCGGAAAAATGAAAGGCAAAGTTGACCTTGGCAGAATTTGAACTCAGAACGTAGCGACAGGTGAAATACCGCTAAGCATTTTGGTCAGCATGCTAACGGTTCTGCCAGCTCACCACCTTAATAATAATAATAATAATAATGATAATAACAAAGAAGAAGAAGAGTAACTGTAGTGGTAGTGGTGGTAGTAGTAGTAAGCAAGGCCTCAATATCTTTGTAATGTTACCTCAGTAAGTGCAATAAATCCTTTGATATGTCCCTGCGATTGGTCTATTGAATTCTTGCTGGCAAAACGCCGGTTGCCATCCATGATGAAGGCCACATGTTTCGGCATGGGGCCAGTCTTTATTATTTGTGCACAGATACCTTGCAGCCATGACAACTCTTTCTTCTTAGGGATCCAAGACAAATCCATCTTGTTTAATTTGGTTCTGGAGGAAAAGGGTGAGAAAAAAAAAAAAAAGAAAATATACATTTTAGTTAATATCTGGATTTTACATCTGATGGACTGTAATAAAATAAATACCTCACAATCACAACACATCACAGCAGGTTGCAAAGCGAGATTCTTAATCACACAGTCATGCCTGCGCTTAGAGTGATATTAAAACATTGATGCTTTAATTTTTTTATATCTTTGAAATGAAAAACAAAAAACAAAACAAAATTACAATTTATTTAGTTAAAATTTTTCCAATGAAAATTCGTGAAGAGAAAAAAACAAAGCGACTCGTTACAATAATTATCTCCCTTGCTCTACATCTCCAGCTGATGACCTTTCTTCGTAGGTTATTCACCTCATCTTTTACGGTGCATATTGACAATATGGTTGTGGAGTAAGAAGCTGGCTTCCCAACCACATGCTTCCGGGTTCAGTTCCACGGGCAAGTGTTTTCTACTACAGCCCAGGGCTGACCAAAGGCTTGTGAGTGGATTTGGTTGACGGAAACTGAAAGAAGCCCGTTGTATATATATATATATATACATATATATATGTGCGTGTGTGTATGTATTTATTTATTTATGTGTGTTTATCTTCCTCCCAACGCTCGACAACCGGTGTTTACGTCCCCGTGACTTAGCGGTCCGGTGCAAAGAACAATTGAATAAATAGCAGGTTTTGGAAAAAGTTAAATGCTGGGTCGACTCGTTCAACCAAAAAATCCCTTCAAGATGGTGCTCAAAGCATGGCCTCAACCCATTGACTGAAACAAGTACAAGATAAAAGATATCGGCACTATCACGCTATTAGATGTCTAATAGCGTGATAGTGCCAAGATATCTTTACATTTTGATACCTGATCATCGCCATGTGTTTTATCCCTGGATATTCACAGTCCTAAACTGGATTTGAAATAACAATTTTTCTTTCAAAACTAAAATTTTCCATAAACGAAGTAGTTCCAACCATGTCCATCCCACCTTAAAAAAAGAAAAAATCTAGAACTAAATCGTCTAAAGTGTCCAAAAGCCGCTATATATATATATATATATATATATCGATCGTTTGTAGAAAAACATAAATCCGGATAAGAAGCACACTCTAAGATGTAGAGCATGTTTTGAAGTGGTCTTTGGCCAACAGGTTTGGGGGTCTGACGATACGCCGTAAGGCCAAACGCTTTATGGACGGGAAACCTAAGGTAACCTCATAAACCGGCCTCCCCCATTATAACACACACACCCATGCATCGAGTTCTAGTTGTTTGTCAACATACATATAGCTGAAATTCTTTAAACGAATACAAGTACACATTTTGTTGTGAGCATCTACAAATATAAACATGTAAAAAGTAATGATGTACGCATAGACAGAGACATGTTCACACTGAACATAAATGCAGGCGCATACATCTACATACATACGCAACCCCAACTCTACCACTTATTTACAAACCCAGGGAACTTTCTTAACTTAATTTTGTCGCATTGTTAACTCCATAAAGAACTTAATTTTTAATAAATACACGCAACATGGTACGTACATTTACATGGCATATTACACACACACACACATTAAAACCCTCAATGGAAAAAAACAAAATCACTAAGATAGAGAAAACTATTGCATCCCACCAAGGGTCCAAGTACAGGTTAAACCTTACACGTTGACATATTTTAAGGAAACATTGTCTTTCTTTGGCCTCCCCAACTTACTAATAGTACAGATCTGTTGTTCAAAGTATCCGGATTAAAAGATATTTTATTAACGATATTGTTGCTGTAGTTTATCCTACATACCCCCATCAACCTTGATCATGCAAGCTTAGAATCAAAAGTATTCCAGCCGTGACCTCACCATTGCTTTAAGGATTATAAATTCTACATGTTCTGCTCTCCTTCATACGAGACCACAGGCTGTGATCTGAGTGATTTGACTGCTATTTCTAACAGGATGAAACGACCACATGAAGGCTACATCGTTAACGCGTTTTATTTATTTTACATTTTTGATAAAAACTATGTTTAGATTAAAGTGTATTACAAACTGAGGTGTGTGTATGTATACACGCTGGAGTATATAAACCAAGGTGTATATAGACGTTGATGTAGCCGAAAGATACATAAACAAAATGGATCGAAGATCGAACGAGAGGATTCCTATTGTTATGGTTGTTTAGCTGGAAATCAGCCCCGATGAGCCAAGTTTATAATCAAAGACATTCCAGTCGTGTCATCCCGTTTTATTATTATTATTATTATTCAAATACTGCATCGAAGACTAAATTATCCGATGCTTTCTTCCATATTTTTCAAAGACGGAAGCATGTGATTCGACGTAGATTTCGCTGTTATGCTGCTATTTCTAGCACGTCTAGCGACTACTTGGCTCGGGTGAAAGTTTGGTCGTTCTCGATTTATAATTACATGTCGTTCTGTGTTAATAAATACAAACACGAAAGAAGATACATACAAATGGCACTGATAAAAGAAGCGTTAACGAAACGAGCGCGAGTATGACACGTCGCAGTCATATTCCCCAACCTTTATACATTAAAGAGAATCCACGTTGGGAAGGAACGAGAGTAAACGATAGATAGATAGATTGTAAATGAGTGCTACTTACTTTGTTTTTAAATGCTACTACAAACGAATTTAAGAAAGTGATATCGATTTAGGTAATCACATTTAGTTGGTTAGATTTGGTGAGGAATTCCAAGAAAGACTTGGGGAGTGAATGGAAGAAAAAGACAGAGAGTGAGAGAGAGGTTAAAATAGAGTGACAGATTAAACTGGTACAAGAAACGATAGATAGATAGACAGACAGATAGATAAAGAGAGTGAGGGCAAGAAAGAAAGAGAGATATAAAAGACAGGATCAACCGGTGGAAGAGACAGACTAAATAGAGAGTGAAAGAGACAGAGGGGAGAGAGAGAAAGATGATAGATAGATAGACAGAAGAGTTGAGCTGAGACTCTATGGAAGATAAAGTAATATCTATATATAAATAACATAAACGTCAGTTTTAAACTGTTGGTAGTTGACACAAATTATCGTTTAGTATAACATAACTGTACTGGAAGAGAACACACACGCAAAGTCAGAAAGACTGTCAGGCAGAAAGATTGGTGTATGAACAGCGTTAAAACCATTTCAATTGGGTGACTTAAGGAGATCTTAAAGATTCAGCAGTAAAAGATAAGAAGAAGTGGGTTGGGTAGTCGTGATCCCTATTCTTATTTCTTTATTGCTCACAAGGGGCTAAACATAGAGGGGACAAACAAGGACAGACAAAGGGATTAAGTCGATTACATCGACCCCAGTGCGTATCTGTTACTTACTTAATCGACCCCGAAAGGATGAAAGGCAAAGTCGACCTCGGCGGAATTTGAACTCAGAACGTAGTAGCAGACGAAATACCGCTAAGCATTTCGTCCGGCGTGCTAACGTTTCTTCCAGCTCGCCGATCAAAAAACCTGTTGGCCCAACACTTCCTCCATATCTTTAAGAGATCTTGGGCCAACAGGTTTTGGGATCTGACAATACACCATAAAGCAAAACCCTTTACGGACGGGAAACCTAAGGTAATCCCATAAACCGGCTTTCCCCATTTTTAATATATGTATATGTATATATATTTATGTGTCTCTGTGTCTGTGTTTGTCCTCCTCCCACGATCGCTTGACAACTGATGGTGTGTTTATGTCCTCGTAGCTAAGCAGTTCAGCAAAAAGAGATAAATAGAATAAGTCCTGGGATTAATTTCTTTGACTAAAACCCTTTAAAGCAGTGCTCCAGCATGGCAGCAGTCAAATCGCTGAAACAAGTAAAAGAATACACGCATATATAACACACACACACACACACAAATCAAATTTGGTGATGACTTAGTAACTGTCAAAAGTAAATAAATAAAAGAGAAATACATAAATTAGAAAATAGAGTTATCGTGTTCGTCTATTGGTAATTAATGAAGAAAATGATTCCAAACAAATGTCAGCATATGTCACCTGAACAGGCTCCAGCCTATACAACAGGAATGAAATGATTGGACACAACTGTTAGGACATTCAACCTGTTTTGGTACTGGAGGCAGACTCACCCTCACACACAAGCATGTGTGCACAGCAGTATATATAGAGAGAGAGGGGGAGAGAGAGAGAGGATGGGAGAGAAATTGACATCAAACATACATATAAACAGAGATACTCAAACGTATGAACAGAGAGAGAGAGAGAGAGAGAGAGAGAGAGAGAGAGCAATATTGGTTTCAAATTTTGGCACAAGGCCAGTGCAGTTGACCCCAGTGCTCAATTGGTACTTATTTTATCGTCCCTGAAAGAATTAATGGCAAAGTCTACCCTGACGGAATTTGAACTCAGGACGTAAAGAGGTGCGAAATGTTGCAAAGCATTTTGCCAGGTGTGTTAACAATTCTGTCAGCTTGATACCATAGAAGGAGAAAAATATTAATTTCAAATTTTGGCACAAGGCCAGCAATTTTAGGGGTAGGGGTAAGTTGATTACAGCGACTCCAATGCTCCACAGGTATTTATTTTGTCGACTCTGAAAGGATGAAAGCAAAGTTGACCTCAGCGGAATTTGATCTCAAAAACGTAAAGAGGTATGAATGCATCTAAGCATTTTGCTCAGCGTGCAACCCCCTTGAGTATTGTGTAGGGCAACTCCTTTAAGTATTGTGTAGACAAACACACATATTTATATATGATGGACTTCTTTCATTTTCCGTCTACCAAATCCACGGCCCAAGGCTATATATAGTAGAAGACACTTATCCGAGGTGTCATGCAGTGAGTTTGATTCCTGAATCGGGCTGCGTGTTGTATTCTTGAGCAAGACACTTTATCTCACATTGCTCCAGTTCACTCAGCTGTAGAAATGAGTTGTGATGTCACTGGTGCCAAGCTGTATTGGCCCCTTTGCCTTTCCCTTGGATAACAAGGGTACCATGGAGAAAGGAGGCTGGTATGCATGGTTGACTGCTAGTCTTCCCTAAAACAACCTTACCTGGACTTGTGCTTCGGAGGGGAACTTTCTAGGTGCAATTCCATAGACATTCATGCCTGAAAGGGCTCTCTACCATTTTATCAAGGAAATAGACAGGCTAAGTGTATGGAGACAGAAGGACGTGACTCTGGCTCAATAGCCAGGGTCTGTGGTGCTGCCACGTAAAAAGAAACCTGTACACTCTGTGAAGTAGCTGGCATTAGGAAGGGCATACAGCTGTAGAAACCATGCCAAAGCAGAAAATTGAAGCCCGGTGCAGCACTGGTTTTTCAACTCATGTTAAACTGTCCAACTTATAATCACCATAGAAAACGGATGTTAAATGATGATGTATATGTAAAAATTATAATATATATATTTATAGACATATAAAATATATAACAAGTCTATATATATATTTATATTAAATATACTAAATCTTATATATTGTATGTGTGTGTATATATATATATATATATATATATATATATACACATATATTATAAATAAATATATATATATATATATAATATATATTATATACATTCATTTAAACACCCATTATTTTTGTGTGTATATATGTATATATATATTGAGGTAGTTGTCCATATATGAGAATAGCACACTCAATATTATAGAACAAGTATACTTTTATATTGTCAACCAATATATTACTGGTTATGGTATGCCATATCCAGTAATATAATTATTTATGTATAGTGGGTCAATATTTGTATACAGCTCTATCTATCTATTATATAAATGATTATATAACTTAGACTTTAAGTATATATATATATTAAATAAATTAGATTGTATTATATATGTTCATATATATATAATGATTTATATGCTTATATAAACTGGATTATACAGATTATAAAATGGACTGTAAATTGGACATAGAAATTGGATTATATATATATAATCATTCTTACAATATATGGACATACATATATACCTATCCATAAGATTATTATATATATAAAAAAAAAGTATTAGATTACATATACATGTATAAGAATATATATGTGTGTGTGTGTGTGTATCTATATAACTATCTATCTCAATAACCTCCGCTACTGGGACATTATTAATCTACTGAATATACATGCATTTTCTGAAGATATGGTTATACCAACAAGCACACACATGTCTATATCCAACACTCCAATACCACTATCTACCAGATAGAAAAAAAACCCCCAAATATAATAGATGCTATGACACTCCTCCTACATAAAAATAATGATTCTAAACCAGATGATAAAGATAAATTATGTTGGTATATATAAAAATAACGAAACGAAAAATATAAGGGTTAATAGAAGGCGAAAACGAATTTAATGTCAGTTTCAGATATTTTTCTTTTCACATGAAATAAAAGACAAAGTAACTATAAAAAAAATGAATCCAAACGAAAAACGAAGAATACCCGGAAAAGTAGAGAAAAAGGATTGGTCGAGGAAATGCGTGTGCCAGCTGTTTAGTCAGCTTAGTCGATTTAGTGGATAATCTAGTGGAATAATGTACCCCAACATTGGGACCAGTGTAGTAGCTTGCTTGCTCATCACGCACATACAGAAACCCACTGTTATTGCATACACACACGTGAACTCACACTCGCCATAATCTCTGCAGCCATTACGATTACTATGGCGTAGAGGCGACACTCGATAGAACTCTTTTGGCAAAGCGAATCAATGATCCGCTTTCATACCCGGAGTTGTAGTTATTTTATTTTCTCTCACATTGCCTAATAATACTCTTTGGCAATACATGAATGACCCAGCATCTTATTTCCCTTTACATCTTTTCCCATTTACTATCAAACTAGCGTTTGCGGCTGTTTACTTATTATAGCGAAGTTAGAGTCGGCCTCTTCCGTCACGAAACACATTATAGTTTCATATTCATTATTATTCATATTTCTATGATTTTTAATTATAATTACTGTTTCTGTCTTTCAGTAAGAATAGAAAATAAAATAAAATAAAATAAAACCTTTTAACCATTAAGTTTTTCCGACCTGAAATGTCACATCTCAGGTTTCGATTACAAACCACATCACTCCTTACTTGATAGTAGTAATTACTATACTAAGTCTTTCTCCTTTTGGTTTCTCTTTTAAACACGGCTTTAATTTTTTTTTATTATAATAAAAAGAAAAAAAAATCTTTTTGCTTTAATTTAATAAGTTGAAAACAAAATAAATTGTGCTATTCGCTTTGATATTTGTACTCACCCGTTCGTTCGAGCTGAACGACATCGGGGGCTGTGGCTAGTCTTTATGATGACGTTGCTAACTGACTAGCAGCCATTAACGTTAAAACATTACCTCCCCTCCTCCTACCACTGCACTCACACTATCTCGCTAGCTGAATAAAAGAAAAATAGTGCGGTATCGATCGAGCATAGAGATATGTAGTAGAGAAGAAAAAATCATGTGTTACGCTAAATTCACAAGAGTACAGCAGAAATAAAATATGTTGATGGCTAAAATAATTCTTAAGTTGCTTGCCCTGTAGTGAAAAACGAATTGGCAATATAGTGCGGAAGTAAAAAATAAAGAAATAAATAAAACAAACACAAAAATAAACGAAGGACGAAAAATGAAACAAAAACAACAAACGTCAGGCGCCGCTGTACGAAGCAATGGGAGATATTAATACGCATGTAAATAGTTCGGGCGGCGAATGTCGTTGTTCGCTCAATGACTACTCCATAAAATATGGCTATGGCTAGTTCACTAATTCTTAATACAACAGCGTACAACTAGTAAGGCATGCAAACATATAGAATCTGAATATGTCGGAGGAAAGAGGCGGAGATAAAGGTGGAACGCAATTAGAACTAGGTAAGTGTAGAAAAGAGATTTATTATTGTTATTTTGTGTTTTATTTCCCTTTCGGTGTGTGTGTCTTGAGGTTTTTCCTAAAAAGAAAAAAGAAAAAGAAAAACCCTTCCGACGACAGCCACCACCGTTGTTGATATCTTTTTATATTATTTACATGTGTTTGTGGGGGTAATAAAACAAATGTCATATCAGAAATACATACCCTCAGTATATACCTATATACATTTATATATATTATATATAGATATGGGTATATGTTTCCTAGGAAGGGCACCGCATACAATAATAATAATCATGTTTAATAGTAATAAACCACAATATAAACAAAACTCACTTTCTGTTTTCCTTTTTGCAGAGCTCTACTTTCTAATTGCCAAGTTTCTGGAGTCTGGGCCGTGTAGTAAGGCAGCTGAAGTAAGTGATTATTATAGAAGTATTAAAAAATTACCCTCTGTAGTTTAATATTTAAAAAGACCCCTCTATTGTTTAATATTAAAAAAAAACCCTATCATTTAAATCGAAAAAAGATCCGACCGATTCCCTTTTCGCGTGTTTTCTTTTGAATCTCTCCCTTTTTCTTGTTAAATATTTATCTCAGCATTTCTTTCTTTATTTCTTTAATTATTGATATAACCCCTGTCTTATTTTTTCTCTCCTTTATTTCACAGGTGTTGCGTCAAGAAATACACCAACACAAGGTAAACGGGTTGGCCTGAGAATCGCTCGCGGGCCTTCACGCACGTTTTTATTTCTTTCTTTTCTGGCTGCCTAGTAACCAGACTCACTGGACGCTTTAATTTCACCCCCCAAACAAAAAAATTCCTCAAACATCTCTACATTTCTTTTAAAAACTTATTTTCCACCTTGATTCCTATTATTCTCTACTTCAAAACTTTCTCTTTTCTTTCTTCCTTGCCCCCTTTACCTGTCCGCTTTCACTTTCTTGTTCATTTTTTCCCCCTTTTCTTTCATTTCACTATATATTTATAAATCTCTTGTTTTGTTTTCATTTATTCTTCCAGCTTTTACCCAAAAGACTTGATTGGAAAGGTGGAGAACATTTGAAAACTTACGAAAACTTGGTGAGTTTTGTTTGGAGAAAAAAAAAAACCTACCAAACTTTATTTAAAATTTTATTTTTTTATGTTTACAATACGAAGAATTTGGTTTTGAAGTGAAAGGTGGAAATAGGTATTTTTTAAGAAAGAAAAATTTGGGCGGAGGTAAGAATTTGAACTTGTCTGCTAAATATATCTAAAAAAACGTCTTATTTGCAATTAATGGTTAGTTTTAGTTAATTATTTTGATATGCTTATATTGAGTTTGAGTGAGTGAGTGTATATGTGTGTGGGGTGAAGATACAGAGACGGTGGGAAGTATTCCTCTTGTTTGTGTCCTACAACAACATGAAATATCGAGGTTTTGGAAGAAAGAAGACGACAATGATGATGATATCACGGGCGAACTGTGCACGACAGCCAATCAAAATCCGCCTACTGTTTCGTGTCACAGTGAAACCTCCTTTCCTCTCTTATATTACTTACGTTTCCTCGCCACCCTCTCCGACAAACGTGCAATCTGATTGGCTGCTTTTATCTCACACTTCACTACAAAATTAAGTTTCCTCCTCAAACCCACAGTGGCCTTAGCAATTTTCTATGACGGTTTTCGCCCAACATATTTTTCCACACTCACATATTTCCTCATACTAAATATCGCTTCCCCACCCATATGTATATTTTTTAAAAAAATTTCCACAATATTTCCTTATCGCTCAAAGATGCCTTATTTTAATACCAACGACTTAAATTATTTTCTTCCCCGTCCTCATTTCTGAAGCTCCATAAAAAAGACTTCGTCTATATTTTCCAGATGAGTTTTTAAACGAATTTTTCTGGTCTTAAATTTAATTTCTTTTTACTCAAATCTGCCTAGAATAAAATATTTAGTTATTAAAAATTAAATATTTTAAATGAAATAATCAGATAAAAGTTTGTGGATGAGAAAAACAGTGAAAATCTTATTTAAAAGCCAATATAGTGGTAATTGGTGTGGCAAATAACTTGCCATATGATGTTGTGTTTATAAACTGAGAAAATGTTTATTTTGGAGTCCGACTTCCACGAGGTTTTTTCTTTACCTGTTCCTCTGTTTATATTCCCATCAAACCTGCTAAATTGCCTTTTGTTCTCGCAACAAATTTTTCGGGGAATTTTCTTCTCGACCCATTATTACAGATATTTTTTAAAGAATAATAAATCCCGGAAAATATTAGATTTTCCAAAATAATCACATGTTTTTGTGTTTGTACACCTGATTTGTGACACTAAACGTGTTTTTTTTTATTATGAGGGAGCAGAAAGCATTTCGTTGGAAATGAATTTGAAATGTTATATTTGCGATAAATTTCTCTTTTTTTTCTTTGGTTTTATTAAGAAAATAATCTAAAATGAATTATTTTGTGTTTGGAATCGATCGGAATGTGTGTGCGTGTGTGTCTGCTATGTTCTTCCGTGTTTAAAGATGGTCCGATCTCGCCATAACATTTGAAGTAAGCGACCATTGGCGGTGTTTGAGGAATTTCATAAATAAATTCCTATTGACCATTAATTAAATGTGCAATCTTTCGATCGTTCCGACTCTGTTAACCAGTTGTAATTCGTCTTACATTGTACTTCATCGTTGACCTATTCTCTGTTCGTCGGCAGTTTCGGCCATCGTTTAGTCTTGAACATTAGTCCCCCTCAACATTAGTCATGGCGACTGTTATATTTAACATTGTCGAGGAATTAAATAAATGTTTAATTTGAATTTCTGTTTTACTGATCCTTCTAGTAAATATATGAATAATCGCATTTTGCTCTGACTAGTTCCTTCTACAGCTAATATCCTCGATTGTGAGTGAGGCTTTTCTCTCCTCCCCTTCGTTTGTTGTTCACGTAGAAAGCCATGATGTTTTGACCTAGATATTCAATCCTTTATTTCGACTCGAACATTTTTGCTTTTAAACTTAATAATCCGACCCTATTTTTCTCTTGTTATCGCATCATCTGTTTTATTTAATAGTTAAGGTAGAATAAAATGCAGTAATAGTTATTACTGTCGTGTAAGTTTCGATTCTTCAAACTCTAACGCAATGTCTATTTCCTTGCTCTTGTGTATTTCTTACTTACACACCTCACTCCAAATGACTCACATTATTTTCTTTGCTCGTTTCCAACTGATATACATTTCGACCAAAATTTCTAGTTTGGTGTAAACCTTTCGCTAACTTTATTCCTCCTGTTAGATATGTATCCATAAATTTCGGCTCTAGTGTATCATCCTTACAAAGCGCTTGTCTACTAGTTTTACATAACTACAGCTTTACTACTAAACTCTTTAAACGATGGCTTTTGTTTCACTTACCGTTTCTCATTTATTGCTAGCTTTTTTTTTGTTTCTAAATTTTACCGATTCCTTTTGATTAGTACCTTATAACAGTAGTGACAAATCTCACAGAATACATGAAATATGTGAGCTATGTATGTAGATCTGTGTTAGCAAGCTTCTGGAGAAGCAGATCACATGGAATAATGTTAATGTCGGTTATTTAAAAAAAATTTTTTTAGAGATCTGTGCAAAACAGTTTAGTTAGTCGCCTCTTAATTTAATTTGAAGTCAGTAATTTTGGTGTAACCAAATCTAATAGTTTTTATAAATCTTTTATAAAGACTTCCTCGTTCATGGATGGTGATAGTCATTTAAAACGACTCCCACTTCTTTATTTGGTTCAAGCGTGATTGATCAAACTTTTAAAAATGTCGTCCAGAAGTAGGAAATTTTAGGGTTGTTTTTGTTTCTAGTTTGAGATATTTGTCCAACAAATTTAGTTTGGCCGATTGGAGCCTGATTTTGTTTATCTGATCCCTACGAATCAGCTATTGTAATGTTTGTTGGACAAGAACGAATTAGCTTTTATTGTTAAAACCCCTATGGGTTGTATAATAAATCTGTTGTATAGCATAAACTGGTTTTAATAGTTTGGACAGAGTTCCATTGGATTTGGAGATGAGTAAAGTTAATCCGATATTAAATTTTTTTTAGTAAAAGATAAAGATATCATTGATAATTGAAGCTAATTTCTTATTCTGTTCTGACTTAAAGGTGGCCATGCCTTTCCATACTTGGGCCACTACCAATAACTGTGCAGAATATTGGCATTATCTTGGTTGCATGTTTATTAGTTTTAATCTTTTTATACCTGGACGTGTGTAGGGTAATAGTTTTCTATAAAATGTTGGAATATATTTTAACCAGAATCGAATTTGATACGTGGTTTATATATTAAAGAATTAAATGCTGGCTAAATCATTCTGAAATTTTAGGAGAATAGGTGTGTCTTTAACAAAGCCTCATTCTTTAAGTATGTTGATTTTTCTACAGATGTCTTGTTTCTCTTTCAGATATTATTAAGCTGTATTTATTATAAGATTAAAGTATAACAACAAAATTTTTCTAAAATAGATATATGGAACTATCAAATTCTGTTGAAGATTGAAGTCATAAATCAACTTCTGATGTTTTGTATCTTCTTCAGAAAGTGTATTCAGAAATGAAATCATTTTTTCCTTTAGACTATTAACCTTATCTTTTAGAGATGAAATATTTAAAAAAATATTTTCATCTAAACTACATTTCAATAATTTTCATCTCCAATCATTATCAAATATTTTATTTCTGGTTATCATTATATAATAGACTGATTCCAAATTAGGAAGCTTTATTTCTACACTAACAGCAATGGCATTCTCACTTAGGGACTGATAAATCTTAGAAAATTAAGTTAATACAAAATTTTTTAGTTAATTTATTTTGTAAATTAGTTTTATAGAGATGCAAATATAAGTCAGTAGATGTTCATCAAACATTGGTTGTGTGGTGTCTAAACAATGTCTACAGCACAGATTGGTTTTGATGTCTAAAAAGGGTAAAGATGTCCTTTGGTCACAAATGACCAAGGGATTGCATCTAGAAAGTTCCCCTCTGAGGCACAAGTCTGGGCAAGGTTGTTTATGGAAGACCAACAGTCGCACATGCATACCAGCCTCACCTCTCCACGCCACCAATGTTATCCAAGGGAAAGGCAAAGGCTGATAAGCTTGGCACCAGTGATGTTGCAACTCATTTTCACAGCTGAGTGAACTAGAGCAACGTGAAAATAAAGTGTGTATGCAATGTTTATTTTAATTTGATTAAAATTTTTCAGTGGTTGAATGGGAGTGTATATATATATATATATATATATATATATATATATATATATATATATATATATATATATATATATATATATATACATATATATACATATATATGTGTGTGTGTGTGTTGCAAGTGTTGGTTGATAATGTCTCTGGATTTGATTTTTGTTTTTTATAATTTCATTTTCTAGGTTGCATATTACAGTCATATTACATCTGATCATCTCTTAAAAATCTGCCAACGACTTGCTCCTTTGTTAGACAAAGAAATCAAACCTAGTGTACCTGGCGTTCTCACATTCTTAGGTGCTGGAAGTCATTCTCTTCTTCGGAAAACTCAAGGTAATTTATCTTGCATTTTGCATTCTTTTGATAAATTAGAATACATTAACAAATTAACTTAGTATTTTCAGTTATTATTTATAATAGACTAAAGATGTTGGTTTGTTTCTCTTTTTCTATTGATCTGTGAACTTTATCAATGAAGCCAACCATCTGCAGTTTGATCCCTTTTCAGATGTTAAAGGTATCGTTATGGATGGACCCATTATATGACTGATTTTGTTACTATTTTTACTATATTGCTGTTGTAGAAAGATCCAAAAGGCATCTCTGGTTATATGAGTGTATAATCTTTTGTATATAATCCATGCAACTTGATGTTTAAACGTCTACACCATATGTTGGCTGTGTAAAGTTTAAACAATGTCTACAACATAGATTGGTTTTGATGTCTATTCAAAATAGTTTGATCAGTTTTAAAATGATTGGACCTGTATATATGTATGTATGTATGAATCCCTTAACCGACATGCTGTCTCTCTCTCTTTCTTCAGATTCTCAAGTAATAAAATGGAAGCTTGCTCATCATGTTGCTACATTGCACCAAGCACCATTGCTGCCTCCATTGAACATTGCCACTCCAAATTACAGTAAGTAACACTCTTTTAGGTGTTTCTTATTCATCTATCATGTATTCTTTCATTTTACTAGTTTCACTCATTGGAGTGCAGCCTTGTTGTGGCACTGCCTTCAAAGATTTTCAGTGACTTTCCAACCTTAAGTCTGGTACATTTTTATTATCTATTTGTCAAACTACTAAGTTATGTGATATAAAGAGATGAGGCGTAAACATGGGTACATATATATATATGGGTTTCTGTATATTTTATCAATTGATTCTTATATAACCTAAATCATCATCATCATTTAAACGTTTGTTTTTCATGCTGGTACGGGTTGGACAGCTGAACAAGGAGCTAGTAAGGTCAGATGACCCATGGAGCCAAAGCTTAACCTGGTTTCTGTGGCATGTAAGGGACTGAGATTATAACATTCCCTCTTTGATCAGGATGCTGGTCTGTTGCAGGGTTAACTTCCCAGCTTTTGCTGGAACTTGTTTATCACTAAGTGGACTGGAGCAATGTGAAATAAAATACTTTGCTCAAGAACTCAACACACTTCCCTGTTCAGGAATCAAAACCAGAATCTTATCAGGCGCACAATGCCTTAATCACTTGGCCATTCACCTTCACTGAATTGTAACTTGTAAATAAAATGAGTGAAAACCAGCCGAGTTCAATAAAGACAGTTTGTCAATCACAATAAAGATTTGACAGTTTGTCAATCACAATAAAGATTATGCTTTTCTTCTCTCACCTGTTCAATATTTGGCCGATTACAGAAGTATTTAAAAAAAAAAATATTTGGTAGGAAAAAGGTAATTAACAAATCTATAATATATACATGCTATATAAAAGTTAACCTTTACAGTTTCCATCCACTGTACGAGCATGCTCACTGCCAGTGCCACCTGACTGGTTCCCGTGCTGGTGGCACGTAAAAAGCACCCACTACGCTCTTGGAGTGATGGGCATTAGGAAGAGTATCCAGCTGCAGAAACCTTGCCAGATCAGATTGGATCCTGGTGCAGCCTCTGGGCTTGCCAGTCCTCAGTCAAACCGTCCAACCCATGCCAGCATGGAAAGCAGACGTTAAACAATGATGATGATGTGACCACTTCATGTCTCTTCTTCTTTAAGCCCTTCATTCCCTATGAAGCACACACCTTAATTATTGCTGAAGGTTGCAATTTTAGTGCTTCTCCCAGTGGTCAGAAGGGTAGTTGGTCTTGCAGCTTTCTTTGATTTTGCTGCACAGTGGTGGAAGGCCCTCCTTCCCCATGTATTGGTTTTTTATTGTCATTAATGCTTCTGTAAATTTGCTTAGATAATGGTGTTGGTCCTATGCTGACCCATTTTTACCTTTGGGAAGAGGTATGAAAAAAAAACATAAGGTGTATGTATGATCCAAAATTCTGATGTACCTCCCATCACAATTGCTACCCTGTGTTCCTGCTGATTACAAGTGACTCTCTCTCCAATACAGACTTTGATTGCTTGATCCACTAGAAAATCTGCCAAATTTATCTCATCACATCCTACCATTTTAAAAAAGATAGAATGGGTGTGGTTGGAACTCCTTTTAATTATAGGACTTGACTACAATTACAGATGGCTCCATCTGAGCAGTATAAGTGATGAGTATCTTTGTTTGTTGGCTTGCAATTTTGAGCAGAATCTTTACTGATGAAAACCATGGATGGAGGTTGTAAGCAACCACTTTCTTCTGTTATCATTGTTGCATATAATGCCTGATATTATTTAACATTGAAAATCTTAACAGTTTACTTATTGATAATGATTTCTCTACTCACAGATTACCTGCTGCATTCACGCGAGTTAAATGGCCTCTCCCATCATCCTCATATTATTCCAACACAAATCTTCACCCGGATGGGCATGCATGCTCGCAAACTGGGACATTTATCTGCTGTGTATTGTTTGACATTTGATCGGACTGGAGAATATATTATAACGGTACGACAACCTTGTTTTTTTTTTTTTTTTTTTTTTTTTTTTTTTGCCTAAACATCTAAATTTTAGCCTTGTGATGTAAACTGATGCTGTTGTTCTGACATTTTATTTGACTAATTTACCTCATTAAGAAATTAATAATACTACTTGTTTTGCCATCGTGTCCAATTCAAGGGAAATTTTGCTTATTTTTGTTTTATTTATTTTATAATGAAGCTAATCTCTCTAGGTTGAGATTTGGCATTGTTTGTTTTCTGTTGTATTTTGTGAACATAAATGTCATTGGTTGGAGGTTCCTGACAGACCAATCACTAAACCACTGCTTTTTCCTTGGTAAGGATGACAAGGGATTGTATGCAGCTTTAGAAGAACATGTTGCAAAACTTTACATATTTTGCCAAAATGTGTCTGTGTGTTAGTGATTAAGGTGTTGCACTCACGATTGTGAGATTGTGGGTTCGATTTCCAGACCGAACATTGTGTTGTGTTCTTGAACAAAGCACTTCATTTCATGTTGCTATGCGATCATTTCGACATCTGACATGTGGCACCCCGTTGCACCTGTACAGGTAATGTTGATCTGATGGAGGGAGTGAGCTTATGTCTACACAAACATTTGATCACTATAAACAAATCCTCTATGTGGTTGTTCAGTAAGAAGTTGTTGAACCCTCATACGTTATCTAACGATAGGAGAGTCTATATATATGTGTATGTATGTATATGTCTTTTCCAACTGTGATAGCCATGTATCTCTTCCACAGGAAGACACCTGTTGCTGGGCCCAAAATTTGAAAGTATTATTTATGTTTCAGAATTTTCCTGATTCTAATGATTTTGTTTGTTTGTTTCAGGGAGCTGATGATCACCTTGTAAAGATATGGAGTACTGCAGATGGACGCTTACTGGCGACTCTACGTGGACATTCTGCGGAGATAACGGATATGGCAGTAAATTATGAGAACACTCTTATTGCTGCAGGCAGCTGTGATAAAATTATCCGTGTTTGGTGTTTACGGTCTAAAGCACCAGTAGCTATTCTCCAGGGACATACAGGCATGATCACCTCATTACAGGTAATATTGCTTGCAGTGTTCATTATAAGCTGGTTTAATTGACAAAGAAAGTATCTGCTTGTTGTTGTCATTAAGCCTAGGTCCGTCTCGATCCAGCAGGCAAGCCTATGTTGAAAAGGGATCCTGTTATGATTTGATTTATTTTTTTTTCCCCAGGCATATTGTTTTCTGGGATTTTGTTATTTCTTTCCTTTTAAAAAAAATGTTTGGGTTTGATTTGAAAATGCGGCTGCTATTTCTAGCTGGTTGAATGACTACGTAGAAGCTCTCCATGTTGTGTTATTTCTCTCTGGCACCTCATCTCTACCATCTTTATTTTACCACTGCAACTCCCACCCTTGTTTAATGCAGGGTAGCTATGTATCTCTGTCGTGTGTTTGTTTCTCTATCATACTTTAGCCTCTTGATGCTTGCTATTAAGTCAGTTCCCCCTTTCAAATGCTCCCTTCTTCATCTACTGAGGGAACTTTCTGTGTTCTTTCCCTGTCATGCAAGTTACTTGGCGACTTCACCAGTGCTGGTGGCACAAAAATAGCACCCAGTACACTCTTCAAAATCGTTGGCATTAGGAAGGGCACTTGTCATAGAAAACCTTACCAAAGGCAGACATTGGAGCTTGATGCAGTGTGGCTTGCCAGATCCTGTCAAACTGCCCAACCAGCTTGGAAAACGGATGTTAAATGCTGATGTGGCCCAATCTGATAGAATCAATAAGTTCACAACAGATTAGGTTTGATTAAGGACAACTTAGCCCTTTCATATTCAGATTACACTATCAAATGCAATGCTTATTTACTCACATTCTTTTGAATTAATCATGCATTATTTTGTAGCTTCAAGGTTTTGATGATAGTTTGTTTAGAATGACATTGTGGGAGGCCAGATCTGGCAGGTTTGATCATAAAACAGGTAGATTTTGGCCTGATGTGGTCAGTTTAATTCTAAGGGGTTAGACAAGAATAAAATAGTTAGTGTTAATAGAAATACATGATTCTCTGCTGTTTTTTTTTTCTGTGAGAATGTCTTTGTTTATAATTATTGGTTAGTTGAAGGACAATAGAATGGTAGGATGACCAGAATGAAGGGCCAGGTATCTTATGGGTTTTAGTTGAAGGACAGTGGATTTGTAGAATGATAGAGATGTTTTCTTGGGGAAAAATAGAAAGTGTAATGATGGTTGCCTCCTGATAGGATCCTACAGCAGATGGATGGAGTCACTGTTAGGATTATAATTTTCCAGATTATTAACTTTGTGGAAAAATTTAACATTTATGGAGGTATTATGTTTCGAGCAGTTTTCTTGATTCTTGTTCTGGATGTAAATAATATTTTCATGTCTAAGGATGTGGTCAACAGTTTGAAGAATTGTAATACCATAACAGGACTTCTTAGTCTTTTACTAAGATGCTGATTTATTGGATTAAATTCAGTCTTCATTTTACTTAATATTCTACATAAGTCTCACAATATTGAGAGTATAATTTCAATGTATTCTTAGCTGGCAACTAGCCTGGGTCTAGACTAAATCTATTTAGACTCTCTGCCCATCTGATGTAGGAGTGGCTGTGAAGGTAAAGTTGCAGCACAACTGACTTCCCAAATCAATATCTTCAGACTCTCTTTTCTTCTTTTCTCTCTCCCCTATAACCATTGCTTGATAGTTGCTAGACACTGTTTGATAACAGTCCTGCTTTGACTTCAGTAAAGCCAACTAGTTACAACAGTTCGATAGACATTGTAAAAAATTATTTATTCATTAGAGGAGGGGCAGTGGCCATATCTTTTGCAATCCTTTATCCATTTCTGCAAATACATGTTAAAAGGCAAACCAAGGGAACCCTATATACTTGCCAGACTTACTAGAAATAGCAGCTATATCTTCCTCAACTGATACATGACTGCTTTCATAAAGAAAGGACATGTAGCATAATATTAGGCCTTGATTGCTGTCTGAGAAAAGGACAGAGTTATAGCTGGAATGTTCTGTGAAAACATGTCTGTTCATAGGGAAATATTACCTTCCTTGGGAACAGGTGGAGGTTGGTGTCTGAAATGGCATTCAGCTATAGTAAGTTTACCTCAGCCAAGTCAGTGTGACCCATGCAAGCATGGAAAAGTGGGCATTTTGTCCTACATTCCAAGAGATTGTTACTTTGTTGATTCCCTTCCTCTTGTGTGTTCCTGTACAAATCTCTAATTTCAACTTCATATCTGTGACACCAAAGATTTCTAGCAGTTTATGATAATCTTCCCTCTCTTAAATATAATGAATTTAAGGAAAACAATGCAAAAACTAAAAAAAAAAAAAAGGGGTATCCTGAATGTTGTGTACAAAAGAAATTCCTGTGTCTTGATTCCTGGATTTCGGTTTAGACTTTGCATTGTTTCATTCTGTATAGTCATATGTAATCGAATTGCTGTATATAAAATATGTGTGTGTCTACAGGTAGTCATGTAATGTCGGACATAGATGTCTGTTAATGTTCATCATATCCTTTGTAAAGGTTATGCTACTGTACATGGAACCACTGCTTTTTTTTTTACTGTTCTTCAAAAGTTTTAAATTTACTGATATCTACATCAATCTATTATATACAAAAAAATCACTTCTAATAAAGTTTCTCTTCAAATATTGTGAAGGCATGTGGTATAGTAGTTAGGGTGCTGCGCTTGCAATCACAATATCATGGTATTGATTCCTTGACTCTGGGTAGTTGTGTTCTCGAGCAAAACTCTTCAGTTCACATTGCTTCAGTCTACTCGGCTGTAAATGAGAAACCCTGTAATGTTGTGATCTTGGCCACTTATATGTGATGGACACCAGGTAACTGGCCCAAGGAACCTTAGGACTCTGGACAGTAATGTCCAGTGGTTTCATGATGATGTGAGACACATACACACATGGGCACTTAGGTGCAAAACAAGGTACAAAAAACAGCACTTGAATCCGAAATGTAGAGTAAAATATATATTATTGAAGCTGAAACATGTCTCAGACTGTTGCATCAAGCTTCATATAAATGCCTGAGGATCAGATTCATTGTTGGCTCTGAGGAAACTAAGATATTGCACAAACACTCAGCTCTGAATGCTGTGCTTCTCATAGCAGAAACATCTGTAAGCTAATGAAAGTGATTATGTAACTCCAGTTCTTTTGTTATTCTATTAATTTATATATATATATATATATATATATATATTTTTTTATATTGAATGAAAAAGAAAGTTTTCAAATGTGTCATTTTCTAAATGAACAGTTTATTGTAAACAAGTTATTTCATCCATAAGATACTATTTCAGTATCAAGTGCTCATATTGGAGTTCATACAGTACATCTAGAGATGAGCTTGAAACCTTGCTTTGAATGTTTAGGTGCAGATAATCCATTTGTATATCCCACTTTTGATGGTTTGCTTTCATATGACCAAAATTCCCTTAACCCTTACTAGGTCAATTCACTGAACTAAAATTCTTTGAGTCCATGCCCCAGCACGACTGCAGTCTAGTGACAAACAAATAAGATATGTCATAATTTAACATCCACTTTTCCATGTTCACATGGGCCATACCTATATTTTCTCTCTCTCTCTCTCTCTCTCTCTCTCTCTCTCTCTCTCTCTCTCTCTCTCTCTCTCTCTCTCTATCTCTCCCTCTCTCTCTCTCTCTCTATATATATATATATATGAGAGAGTGAGTGAGAGATAAGTGGATATATGTTAGTATGGAGATATATAAATGAAAATCTGTAAAATAGGCTGTTTTGTAATGCATGATGAACATAATGAGAGTATTGTGTGTCCATACATTCCCTCAGAAAATAGCTACCTATTTAACAATAGTCAATCAACTAAATATATTCAATGCAACTTACTCAGTCGTTATTCAAATATGTTTTGGTTTAGTCTTTTTGTTGTGGGTAGTGCGACACTCATTAAAAGTAAATGATGGGTACTAAATTAATACTAAATAATAATTAAAATGTTATTAGTACTCATTAGAAGCAAAAGTAGTTAATTAAAACTACTAAGCAGTGGTTAAATGTTTCCTTTTTAGATTGCATCTTTAAATAGTTTGGTTAGTAACTTTATTTTTAAGTTTCTTTTAATGAACGTAAATCATCATTTTAACATCTCTTTTTCATTGGTCAACTGAGATTTGTTGAAGCAGATTTTTTTCTACAGCTGGCTGCTCTTCTGTCACCAACTCTCACCTGTTTCTAAGCGAAGTAATGTTTTTGCCTAGTTAGGACATGTTTTCATGGTGGACTGGCAAACAAACTTCAACACTTGCAAAATGGTGGCATTTACAATTAGCTCTTGATACCTTGACAAGGACGGACAGATACTCACACACACACTCACCTACCTACCTGCAAATGGCTATATATGTTGGTTTGGTCATGTCACTACTCAGCCTGTATAAATGTCAAGTGTTGTAGACAGATATATGTTGATGTGTTTTGGATCGTTAATCATGTCTTGCAAACTGCATGATAGCCTTACTAATGCTGGTGGCATGAAGAAAGCATCCAGTACATGTTGGAAAGTGGTTGGCATTAGGAAGGGCTTTTGTTCATAGAAGTCATGCCAAATGAGACACTGGGGCATGATGCAATCTTTGGGTCCATCACATCTGTCAAACTATCTAATCCTTGCCAGCATGGTTGGTACATGGATGTTAAATGAAGTTGAAGAATTTTGCCTTTCCCTCCCGCTTTTTTGTGTCTTGTTAGCATCAAGTGTCATGTATGGTTAGGCTACAATTGAACGCAAGAAAATTTCTTTCAAATTAGATTCTACTCTTATATCTATTATGGACAATAATAGAAATGTTTGTCAGAAATTTAAGCATATAAATATATTTTCATTGGCCTTACATCTCAAGGACATCTTATTCACAACCACCAGGAATATTTAGCTAAAAGTGGAAATGTCTCTCTTCTACGATATATATACCTTGCCCTTCCTTCCTTAAAAAAAAATTACCAATTCCAATGACTTACCTCAGCCTGTTATCAGATTATTTCCACTAACCTCTCAAAATCTACATCCTCAGTCTTTTAAAAGTACATGTATTCACTATTGAAAAGTGCATTACTCATCTCTTTTGAGCCAATGAGGAAGCCTCAGCATGGTCATTCAAACTGCTAGACATAGCAGTCAAATCACTCAAAGTGCTACCTTTATAAGGAAGGACACATTGAATAATGTTGCCTGAAAAAGACAGGATGGTCATGGCTAGAATACTTTTTACCATAAATTGACTTGATTAGTGCTAACCTTGGGCTAAATAACAACTTCAGTTCTTATCTACTTTATCTGTAATAGGATAAGGGATACATTCTTCCATTGAGATAATTATGATGTGTGTGTGTCTTTTCACTTGCTTTTAGAGAATTCCTATTTTACAGATCATTCAACTCCAGATAACTGATAGCCAACATTATTGAGTCTGCTCTTTTCACCGTACTTTATACCATTATTATCATTTATCACCATCTCCTTAGAATTCTCTCACTATAACTCCCTTGACACTCTATCATTAACCCCATTGATTTCCTACATATGTCTGTTATCATTCTTTTCTTCTCTTCTACAAGTGGGTAGGTTGAGTGTACAAGGTATCAACTCGTAGATTATGGACTCAAGTCTGCTGCAGACATTTGTGTTTCTAGCCCTTTAGCATTTGAACCATCCATATCCAGCCCATATATCCTCCCTGTTTTATATTCAAACTAGTTGGATCTTGGCCTCTCACACCTACCTTACCGACATTCTAAAAAATATATGATCAAAATCTTGAAGCTACAAGATAATGCATGATTAATCCAAAACAAGCATACATTTGACAAGACTAATCTGTTAATGGGTTAGACATAATACTTACTTCTACAGTAGCCATACATGCCACCAAGTCATTTAAAAATGTTAGTTGCAATATTCACATCATATCTAGAGGGAAAATTTTTATCTCTCCTTTGCATGTCAAAGAATAGACCCAACGTTTGCTCTGCTTATCGTAAAAGGCAACTAAAAAAAAGATTCAGATTGGATCTGCACTTTGACCTTGTAAAACCCTCACCAGCAACGACTACTCAAACAGACCCATGGGTGATAGGGTTGTTGCCCGAGTGGTGCAAAAGTGTCATCTGCCATGAGTAAGCAATCACCAACAAATAGTGGATGCAGCGATGCACTGTTACAGCACGTGCCCCGATATTACTGTCACTTTGCTAAATGTCATAAAACTGAAGTGAAGCCTTGGGGGTTTTTTTTGTCTTTTATTATTGTTCAGTAACCACGCAAAGAAAACCTAAATGACATCCAAACTCAAGTCTCACACTGTAATTGCCATAGTTCTACTGAAATATGCTGCCTTCATTTCAGTTAATTTTGGAAATAATGAATTTAGTAAAATAACTTTCTCATTGTTATGCTGGTGTTTGAGACCTAAATTAACACAAAATATTAATTGAAGGTTTTAATTTAAATCACTTTAAAACAGCAAATTTGCATCGTAAAGCCAAGCATGGTCTTAGGCAGGTTAGTGTCAGAAAGGTTAAACATTAGGTTATTATTCTTCGCTTTCTTGTCCCAGCTGAGTAACTGAACTTCGATTTTTTTTCAAGATATCATTGTGTGTGTTTCCTCAAACATTGATGAAATGTCTAGCTGTGACATAGTGAATGTGATTTGGTGAAATATAGCCTTTCTCTCTCTCACAGAACTGGTTCTGTGTTTAGCGAACCTACTATCAAGCGTTATTTTAAAATATAACTTTTAACTTATGTACATGATCAGATCTCTGTTAACTGTTTTGAACTTGTCAGCTGTCCTTGCATGAAAACAGAATATCATGATATATGACCGAGACCTTTGGAAATGTGCTGTGCGTGAGAAGACCCGGCAAGCCAAGTGAGATCGTTGCCAGTGCCCCTGGACTGGCTCTTGTGCGGGTGGCACATAAAAGACACCATTTAGAGCGTGGCCGTTTTCGTGCGGGTGACACGTAAAAGCACCCACTACACTCTCTGAGTGGTTGGCGTTAGGAAGGGCATCCAGCTGTAGAAACTCTGCCAAATCAGATTGGAGCCTGGTGTTGCCATCCGGTTTCACCAGTCCTCAGTCAAATCGTCCAACCCATGCTAGCATGGAAAGCGGACGTTAAACGATGATGATGATGATGATGATGATGATATATATATATATATATATATATATATGAGCAATAATATATATATATGTAGATACACACACACACACACAACCACTATGATTACGTTCATCTTTCAGTGTTGGTATGAGTTGAATAAACCTTACAGTACAGTGTCATTTTATGTATCTCAATCGTGCTGTCACTGATGTTCAATATTTTCATATCTGGTCTGATTACTAATCTTTTACTCTTCGTTCATATACTTCTCCCATTGATTACCTTATATCATCAAACCACCAGGAGCTTTTTATCTATTGTATTATCCAAGTCCATACCAGCCTGTTTTTCTCTCCAAGTCCATACCAACCTATTTTGATAACCCTGTTTTACTCAGTCAAGTTGTAGTCATGATACATTTAATGGATCACACTCAAGTCATCTTCACTCATTGCAGGTCTTCTGCATATCCTGCTTGTGTTTTTCTACCTTATATAGTAAAACAGTATTTAACAGTCACATTTATGTAGCCTACTTTTTATAATGCCAAGATATTTCATTCAGTGTGTATGTTGCTGTAAATACCAGGATATTACAGGAGTATTTTTATGCAATTTTCAAATTACTCAGACATTTTAACCAGTACAATTTAATATACTATCTTGGTATATATGCACACATTAATTGATGAGATTACATTAATTGATGAGATTACATTGTGTGAGATATGGAATAAATGATATCGTCCAGTTATGGAAACAGTTGTAATGTGTTACTTATCTATCTATCTATCTATCTATCTATATATATATATATATATATATATATATATATACACACACACACACACACACACACACACAGAGTGCCTCAAAAGTAGGTTTACAGTTATCACGTAGGCACTTTAAATTTCTATCTTACAAACTGAAAAGGAGATTGACAAAATTAACTAAATTAGCGTAGAATATCATGATCCAGTGTTTTAAATCCGGGTTTTGTTGCTGTTAACGGGGCTGGCCAGATCTACCTCAAATGGTTTCATATTTTTTTATAATTAGTTCTAAACTGTTGATATATGAATGCGAAAGAGACTGATGATACTCTATGTGGAGGTCTAAAATCTTCAGTAGCAGTCTCGTCTCGTCTTGATATGTAACGTAGCAAAAATCAGTGCTGGCTATAATTTCTATAGAATATCTGTAAAAATAACCTTAATAAAATAATGTAAAAAGCACTGCTGATGCAGTAGAATGTGGTGCTGACTTACAAAATCATTTAATGTACTTAATTGTATAGCATGGTTGCATAATGAAATACCACGTGTCTACAAATCGTTACTATATATATAAAGAGTAAAAGGGTTAAGACGCCCTTCTGTCGTGAATGACCATGGGATGCACCTAGAAAGTTCCCCTCTGAGGCACGCGTCTGGGCAAGGTTGTTTATGGAAGACCAGCAGTTGCCCATGCATGCCAGTCTCCCCTCTCCATGCCACCAATGTTATCCAAGAGAAAGGCAAAGGCCGATACAGCTTGGCACCAGTGATGTTGCAACTCATTTTCACAGCTGAGTGAACTGGAGCAATGTGAAATAAAGTGTCTTGTTTAAGAACACAACACACAGCCTGGTCCAGGAATCGAACTCACTACCTCATGATGTGAGCCCAACACTCTGAGCAATGTGCCTTCACACACACAAAACTTTGTATAACTTGTTTGTTGCTTGACTTCTCTAGGCGTGATCTTGTTTAAATTACGAGAGGACACTAAAATGCTGTGTATTTGTTAGCATAATTTGTCTTAAGAATCCTAGAAGAAAGCCTATTCTGTTCATTATTTGTCAATAAAACTGCTGGTGTTCACACCTTCAGAGTAACAAATGGTTATTTATCAAAAACTTGACTCGTCAATTCTTAGAAACTTAAGCTGAACAAGTTGTTTACTGTGTTGACCTTTGTTCAAATAGGTGTGTTAAGAGTCTTGAGTTTGCAGCATTTTTATAAAACTTTTGCATTCCAAACACTGTCTTTAATAATATAAACTGCAGCACAAACAACTCCATTAGATTAATTTTATCATGTAGGTGCAGACGTAACTGTATGGTTAAAAAGCTTGCTTTGCAACCACATGGTTTCGGGTTCAGTCCCATTGTGCAGCACCTTGGGCAAGTGTCTTCTATAACCCCAGGCCTATCAATGCCTTGTAAGTGGATTTGGAAGGTGGAAACTATAGCAGTCCCTTTTGTTTGTGTGTCTTTGTGCTTGTTCTTTCCCCTGCTCATCACTTGACAACTGTTGGTTTGTTTATGTCTCCATAACTTAGTAGTCCAGCAAATGAGACCAATAGAATAAGTACCAGGCTTTTAATAAATAGTTCTTGGGTTAATTTGTTTGACTAAACCCTTCAAGTAGTACCCCAGCATAGCTATAATCCAGTGACTTAACACAGTAAAAGGTGAAGAAATATGACCTGAATAGATAGGTTGCTTTGTAGGAAAGATAAGCATGGGGAGTAGTAACGCTAGTACTGAAATATTTGTTTTATTCATTCTTTTAAACTAAACTTTCAATAAGATGTTTTCATTGTAACATTTTACTGTTAGTCAAGGCCTATCAGTCGAACCCAAACTAGAGAGAGAGAGCTTTTTGGTGGCTTCTTTGATTTGCTAGAAATAACAGACCAGTGTCCCTCAAAACAGTTCCTGCCATCGTTATAAGAAAGGAAGGACATACTAGATAATGTAGTTCTAGAAAAATGGTCTGAAGAGATGGGATAGTGCCCCAGTGCCAGACAGAATATCTTTGACCATAGAGCTCACTCAGGAATAAGCAACAATAGTTCACTTTCTTATTTTTTAAATCCCTTTATCTTTGTACCATTAGTTATTAAACCGTTTGGAAGCCCCAAACGGCATGGGCAGTGGTTTAGACTCAGTTCAACCTTGATCCAGTTATGACCATCCTACCCCATTCCGTATTCACACATAATTGTATCTGGGACTATTTCTTTCTTATGTCTTTTTTTAAGATGGTAGATTGTGATTTAATGGAAATTTGCTGCTATTTCTATCAAGAGTAAGAGATCGTATAAAGGCTCCCTTGTTGGATCAGACTATGAGTGGTTAGATGTAATAGTGTTATTTTAACATCTATTTTTGCTGTTTGTTTTACCAGTTCCACTGATTTGACTAAAATTATTCTACCAATACAAAATGTGAAGCAATAGAATTTTTACAGTTCCCACAAATATTAAGATGGTAGTGAAACCATTGTAGTTATTCTAGGAGACTAGGTATGAAAAATGTCTGATCTGTCATTGGCACACAACCACATTTATGGACAGAGAGTAGTTGATTAACCTAATATGTTGTATTTTATCAATCCTGGAGAGATGAAAGGCTAAGTTTAATAGTGTTAAGACTTGAACTTATCCATTAACTTAACATCACAAAATATTTTGTCTGCTACTCTGCCGATTCTGCTATTTTTTGCACTGGACAGACATTTAATTTCTTTTCTTTATTTGGTCTTTGTTGACTGCAAGGCAAGATGAATGCAATGTGTTTTGACACGATCAAACTTTATCCACTTGATCTTTTCATCATCACTTTTACATTTTGCTTTTCTCTGCTTACATGGGTTGGATGGGTCCTTTCCAGCACAGCATCCTGTTTGTCGTGTTCATTTGTGACATTCAACTTCCTGGGATCAGCATTCACCACTTCCGCTCTTGTTTTCTTTGAATTTCCTCTTCCATAATTCTCTTCTGCTTGGATATTTTGACACTTCTTTACCTATCTGTTATCTTCTACAGGCATCACATCTGTATACCAACACTGTTTGTTCTTGCACTCTATAACTGATTCCTCTTATACCCAGTTTAGTTTCTCTTATCAGATCTGTTTAAATATAAGTGAGCTTACATATTTTTGCTTGTTGCCAAATATATACCCTTCAAACTTCAGATTAAACAATTACTTTGGTTTCAGTTTTTTCAGTATTTTTTGATACCTTGATTATAAAAGAGGAAATATCTTCTCTTCTAGGAAGAGGGATGGCATTAATTCCCATTTCTTTTCTATATCTGTGGGAATGTTTTAGCTTAGCAATTTGCAAGTCAATGAGACATTTGCCAAGCAGAAACCTTTTCACACTGCTTTTAGCATTGACATGAATTTTTTTATTGTATCTATTTATAACGAGGTGGATTGGTCTAGAGACTGTACAGTGCTGATAATAGAAGAAAAACCATTAACCTTAGACTAACAGCCCGCTGATTCACCTTGATTACACCAATCATTGATAACTATGCAGCACTTATTGATCTTTCATTTTTGTACATAATTAATATAATGACGATGTGACTTATTTTAATTGTTTATGATTTCACATACCTTTAATTGATTAAATTAGATGGTACTACCATTTAAGGCTTTTCTTAAAACTTTTAGAGATGTGATTTGTACACTCTTTAATAGTAACTATCCTACCTTCTTGAGAAGCTAGCATGGGAAGCAGACATTAAATGATATTTATTTATATGTAGAGACATGTGCATGGCTGTTTGGTTGGGAAGTTTGCTTTTCACCTACCTAACTTTGAGTCTTGCTGAGTTGTACTTCAGGCAAAATGTCTTCTACTACTGTCTGAGCTTGTCCCCATTTTGTGAGTGGAACTTGGTACATGGAAGCTGTGCAGAGGCCCATTTACAAGTTAACTCGTGTGTCTGTGTTGGCCCCTGCTTAAATACTCAAGTCAATATGGTTGGTTAAAACTTTTTAAAAGTGATGCCCCAGTATGATCGTTGTGTAATGGCTGAAACCAGTATTACATGCCTTTATAGTGTGTGTGTATGTGCATTTATATATATATATATATATATATGATATATATATCATAGACCTAACAAGTTGACTATTTGGACTTAAAACCAATATTTCTCTTTCATAGCATTTAATAATGTCTACATGTATATTATTTAAGAAGTGTATATTTGTAACAACCAGATACCAAAATACTAAATATCTACATATTTTTATATAATATGACCATCACCTCATTATTTAGCTCCCTAATTAAGCAGACCTATGGTAAAAAACATTCCAACCATAGTGTATCTAGGACTATATTATACAAAATCATTCTCTTTTAAGATGGTTGGGTGTAATTGAATGTAATTATGCTGTTAATTTTAGCAGGTGAAACAAAACCAGGATTTGTGAGACCTTCCTTGATGTGGTTGTTTTTAGGCCAACATGCTTTCTTTCTTGGGGGCAAAATTAGAATTATTTTACAATAAAACTAAATATTGCTTAGGTTGATATCTATTAACCCATTTCCTGAATGGGACAAGGATGAAGTAGTCTGCATTTTAATTGTCCTGCAAATGTGATCTTGTGCAGTTTTAACTGTTATCCTGTTTGCATGTAATTTAATACTTACCAATTTAAGAACCTATTGAAGACTTTAAAACAAAAGACAAACGGCATTTCTTCAGCATTGCATAGGCATTTCTATAGCTTCAGTGTATTTTCAGAACCAAGAGACGTATTAGTCACTTTATTAGAATTTGTTGATCATCATTGTTAATATAACTAAGATCTGTTGATAGAGCGTATACAGGTATAGGTTGGAAGTTCTGTTGACGTGATGTTGAAAAATAGGAGAGAACCAAGGTGTATAAACTGAAGTGGTAGTACCAAATGTGGTTGTTAATGAGTAATTAATGAAAAGACAGGAACAGGTTAAGAGAAAAAAGACTCTTTGCAGCACTGGCAGCAAAAGAATATTTGATGGGTGTTATGTGAAAGCTTGATTTATTTTTGTGTGAGCTTGAGAAACTCTTTTGGCATTCATTGATTACAATTTAAACGTATGCATATATTTTTATATTTCTTTGTAGTTTTCACCTCAGACACGAGGCGACATTCGTTACCTGTCTTCAACTGGAGGGGATGGCTGTGTGTGTTTTTGGGAATGGAAGGCATCAACCAATGTTTTCAAGTAAGTATATATTGTATTCTGTCCTAATGAGTGAATGTAATTAACTGTATTACAAATACTAATTAATTTTCTTAATTTCATTGATCAGATGACAAGTGTAACCAAGTGTTTCATGCAGATCTCTGCTCTTAAATTATGGTTAGAATGAATAAAGTAACTTTCTAGACTGTAGGCTAGTAAATTGTTACTTAGACAAGACCAGTATTTTCTGGTTGCACTATTGCCTGACTTTGACCCTTTTCTTACTATATTTCTGTTGAAATACACTTTTTTCTTCAAATAATGAAGAATTTAGTAAAATAACCCTGTCATTATTAATTTGGTGTATGGAACATAAATTGGCATGAAATTTCAATGGAAGGTTTTAATGTAGATCACTTTAAAATGGGTTCTTCTATCTCACAGTCAGGCTGCTCTTGGGGTGGGGTTTGGTATAAAAAAAAGTTAGTCCTACCTGTTGGATTACCTCTCCAGGATATGTTGTTAGCCATATTTGTAGTCTTGTATGGTTTTCTATATTTCAAATTTACTGTTTTCTCTCAATCTTTTACAGCTTAAAGCCTACCAAATTCATTGAACGGTCTAGGGCTGGTGCGCAAATGTTGTGTTCTTCCTTTAGTCCAGGTGGAATATTCCTGGCGACTGGAAGCTCTGATCATGTTGTGAGGGTGTATTGTTTTATGTCAACAGTACCAGAAAAGATTTGTGAGTTAGAATCCCACACAGTAAGTACTGAATGTTTTGACTTTTGTTGGTAAACTGTGATTTTACATTATTTTCACTGGTCGTTTCTGTTACAAATTTAAAGCACATGTATATTTCATAAAATAATTATGTATTTTTTAAAAGATAACATAGAAAGAAATTGTGCTCATTGTTTTATATGAATCAAACTATACTATATTCAGTTTGAATTTGATGGTACCTTATCAGGCCTCAAATTTTGTAATTGTATTTGAAAGAATAGAGTAAAAGAATATTTATAAATTGAAACTTTTGTCATAAAAATATCTTCACTATTCTTGCATATTCTTCTGCTAGCAGATATGTCTGGCTGTTGGCGAAGGGACAGTTTGGTGCAGGCATCTTATGGTTTGCTGTGGGGAAAGAAATGAGTCAAAAGATTTGGTGGAACGGCAAAGGCCTAGTTTTGTGATGATGAAAAGTCGTGACATTTCTGTTGAAAGCAGAACCACTTCTTGTAAACATTGCCTCTGGTTCCACCATTCTTTTATGCTGTTATGACAATAATAATAATACTCAGATTTATGGCTTGAGAAGTGAGCTTTTCTTCAAGCATCACAATGTTTATTCTGTCTGTGGTTGGTTGTTTAAGTGGGGGGAACAAACACCATTTTTACTTTAAAAGAGGATAGTGTTTCCATAAGCTCAGTATTTTTTTGTCTTGTATGATAACTGTCTCAGACCTAGGTCCCCTATCTCTAACTTTACCCTTCACTTGGGCTCCTGAGCAAAAAATTAAATAGTTGCATATATAGCTCAAGAGTGAGGATTGTAGGCTTTTTTTTGTGTGTGTTGTTCATTACTGCTTTGCTGGAGTCTGGCAGAGATGTTTAATCTATTCCCGCTACAATGAGAATACGGTGTGACAGGGTTAAGAAGAGTGTAAAGATTTATGTTCAGTAATATAGTGTACGAGATTAGACTATGGTTGTTTGCTTGATTAGCTCCATGGTAACTGAAGAAGCCTTGTATTTCCCATATGGAAATGAGATTTCATTTTTATCATTGTAAAACGTTTTCATTTCAACTTGCTATTCTCTTTCCTAGGATCGTGTTGACAGCATTCAGTATAGTAACAGAAGTATTCGGTTTGTCAGTGGGAGTCGAGATGGCACTGCACGAGTTTGGCGATACGAACGCCAGGAATGGAAAGCAATGGTTCTTAATATGAGCACAAAATTACCAAGGTAACTTAGTGTTTCTGTAATCTCTCTGCCACTTCCTCTCTTTCTCTCCAAGAGTAAGACATGCACACAGGCAGGCAGGAATTAATAAGCTTGTTGTTACGTGGTTCAACTTATTTCTAAGATTGTTTGATTTATTTTCGTTATTCAATTGCCATTAACCCTTTTATTATTCAGATTACTCTGTCAAATGTAAGGCTGATTCATTCACATTGTTTTGAAGTAACCATGCATTATCTCGTAGTTTCAATGATGTGATTGTTTATTTTTGCTATGACAATACGGGATAGGTGAGAGGGAGCTTGGATCTGACCAGTTTGAACTCAAAACAGAATATATTGCTCAGATATGGCCAGTTTAAATGTTAAAGGGTTAATGTTAAGCTGTAAAATATTATGAACATGTTGTAATGAGAAGAAAAAAAGTATTGGATTAGAATACAGTATTTCTATAGGGAAGGAGCAGTGATTCGCAAGTGTTATTAGCTTTGAATGTTGTAATGGAGGGAACAAAGCTATAAAAATCCTGTAATTAACAGGATTATGTGGATTATCTGTATATAGTTTATCAAGTTAGTATATAGTTAAGTATAAGCATTAGAATATATTTAAACCATTTAACATGTTTCTGTACTGTGAAATCTGAGAGACCGTGTGTGTTTGTCTCTTGGAATATTCTAATTGTTGAGTTCTTATAGGAGGTGATTGACTTAGACTTCCTGATAATCTTGGTTTCAAATTTTGGCCCCTTTATTAAATTCTATAACATTAATTATTAACCATATCAATGTTTGTTTCTCATAAAATGGTGTTTATCTAATTTACATTTAATTATTATTTAAGATTATTTAAGGCAAACACAAGAAAAACGCAAATTCTTTTCACTTTAATGTTTCTGTCTATATTTAATTTCAATTTGCATATGTCCATCAATTCACTACAATCTCTTTAAAATAAACAAAATCAAAATTTTTAATTGGGGGTGGGGGTGAAATTGAAAAAAATCTTTTTTTTTTTTTTTTTTTTTTGCATAGTTGTAATCTCCAACATCTAAAATGTAGGAATCTGAAGAAAAAAAATTTTTTTTTAATGCATTTTTCAAGGAGAGGTGTGATTCTGCATTAGCCCCGAATTTTCTACTCAATAATTTCTATGAAGGCTTTGTTAATTTAAAAAAACAAATATTTGAAAACAGAATTCTTATTATTTCTATTCACCCATCTCTCTCTCTCTTTCCTGTATTTAGTGTAAGTTCTGGAAAAGGTGAAGAAAGCAAAGCTATGAAATATAAAGTGACCATGGTTGGTTGGAATCTAGATGATTCTTTTGTGATCACTGCTGTTAATGATTACTCGCTAAAAGTTTGGGATTCATACACTGGTCAACTGCTGCATATACTCGAAGTAAGTTTTATCATTAAATTTCTTGTGATGATATATTGCAGTCTTTTTTTAAATTTTTTTTATTCGCATTTAATCAAACTCTTGGACAGTGTAAACTACTGTTTATACAGTCCAACCCATGCTAGCATGGAAGGTGGACATTGAATGATGATAATGACAGTTTTATGATGAAAATTTTAAGGTTTCAAACATTTTTCAGCTTTAAGTAAATTATTAATTTCTTGCGTTTAAAATGAAGCCACAAATCTGTGAGAAGGTTGATAGAATGTATTAAAGGGGTATATGCTAGTACTTATTTAATTGATCCTGTTGGGATTTGAACTCTGAGCACTGAAAGCAAAGACACCAGAACACGAGGCCTTTCTATCTTCAGTTCATGCTTTAGTTTATTGATGCATGCATAACTGAGGTGTTAGAAAATTAGCTTTACAACCATGTGGGTTTTCATTCAGCCCTGTTGAGCAAAGGTTTATATCTTTGGACTGGACAATGCTTTGTCAGTGGATTTGATAGATGGAAGCCCTGAGGGAACCTGTTGGGTGTGCATGTTTGTATTTGTCTTTCACTACTTGACGACCAGTGTTTGCTTGCTTATGTCCGCCATAACTTTGGTGTTTGGCAAAAGGAGATTGTTTGAATAAGTAACAGGCTTGACATACTGGAGTTATTTTTATTGACTAAGCCCTTCAAGGCAGTACCTCTGTGTGATTGTAGTCGTATGACTGAAATGAATAGAAGAAAGAATTTAACAGAATTTGGTTTCTTATATATATATATATATATATATATATATATATATATATATATATATATATATAGTAAAATATGTGTGTGTGTGTGTGTGTAATATATATATATATATATATACAAGCATAGTTGTGTGGTTAAGAAGCTTGCTTTGCTATTACATGGTTTTGAGTTCAGTCCCACTATGTGGCACCTTGGACAAATATTTTCTACTATAGCCCCTGGATGACCAATGCCTTCAGAGTGAGTTTGGTTGATGGAAACTCTGGCAGCCTATCGCATGTGTGTGTGTTTGTCTACCCCCTCCCATTGACAACCAGTGTTGGCTTGTTTACATCCCCGTAATTTTGTGGTTTGGCAACAGATTGATGAAATAAGTACTAGATTTTAAAATAAGAACCAGGGGTGGCTTTGTTTTACTAAACCTGTCAAGGCGTTTCCCTGTCATGGCTACAGTCCTATGATTGAAACAAGTAAAAGATGTATGTATGCCTATATGAGTATAAAGTATACAGATGTTTGTGTTTTTATTAACTGTCTTTATAGGGACATGAAGATGAAGTTTTTGTTTTGGAACAATGTCCAATTGATTCCCGTTTGTTGCTGAGTGCAGGCCATGATGGTAACATTATATTGTGGAATTTAAATACTGGCAAGAAAATGAAAAGCTATTTTAATATGGTAGGTTTTTCTTGTTTTTTTTTTTATAGTTATTTTCTGAAGTTGTTGCTTTCATTAAAAAATCTAATTTTAGTCATTGATTTTTTTCTCTTCCTCTTTAATTCTTTAACATCTTTGTATCATTCACTAGCAACTGATGCTGTGTCAAGTTAATATCCAATTCTCTCTCTCTCTCTCTCTCTCTCTCTCTCTCTCTCTCTCTCTCTCTCTCTCTCTCTCTCTCTCTCTCTCTCTCTCATACTTCTTCCTTCCCTATTACTAAATGGTTGATGTTATGTTACTTCTTTCATTCATCACTCGTAGGCAACATTTACATTATATTTCTTAATGTAGAATTCAAAGCCAGTGTTAAATTAAAGAAAATTTTAGTATGTTGTATAATGTCCTTGCTACTTATGGTGAAATAAACTTTGTGGGTACCCACTTCAGCCAGTGGGAGTGTACTGTGGTACCTCTTTTGAGGTGAGGTGGAGTGTGGTACCCATTTGCATCAAGGTGGAGAACAGTTACTGAAATTTTAAATGTTCTCTTGCCTATTGCAGTGCTAAACCTTGTTTTATGTTGAATATTATAAATAATCTTTCATTGGTGTTTGATAAACTACATTTTTGTTTCTTTTTATTTCTCTTCAAAAATTTGCTAGATTGAAGGCCAAGGTCATGGGGCAGTATTTGATACAAAGTTCTCACCTGATGGACAGGTGTTTGCTGCTACAGATTCTCATGGTCATCTATTGTTATTTGGATTTGGATCTCACGAGAGACACAAAAAGGTATATAACAGCACAGATATAGAATTTTGATTACTGTATAGAGTAACTATATTCTGTCTGTCTGTCTGTATGTATGTATGTGTGTGTATGTATTTATCTATCCATCCTTAAAGTCATAGAAAGTTATGTTCATGGAAGTCATGTTGTAATGTGTGGTACTGTAATGTAAAACGCATTCTCCCATAGATTTCCATGTTCATTAACTTCTTGTGTAAAAGGGAGGTGAATTGTAAAATAGGTTTCATATTAGGATGATGATGATGAAACTTCATGTTTATGTTAAGATTTGTCAGGAGCACAACACTTTCATGACATGTAAAGCAGAGGCACCACTAAGAACTTGCTTCAAGTAATATCATGGTGTTCATGAATTTGTTGCCGACAATGAGGCAAGCTTCACTTCTCACAGTGGAGGCTATAAACCTACTCAAGATCACCAGTCAGCTCCATGCAACATACTCACTTTAAAATAAAGATACCAAGCTATGGGGCCCTCATCTGTCTATTATGATGGGAGAGCTTACCATATATATATATATGTGTGTATGTGTGTCATATATATATATATATATATATATATATTGTATTTCAAGAACCAGTCTTCTAATTTGATAGTAGCTTTTATTATATTAATCAACATAAAAGCTTACATTAAAAGTGATTAAAATCACATATAATTAATGTTGTGTGTTTTTAAGGCTAGTATGTGTGTATATGTATTTTTTGGTGATAGTAAATGGTGTTCCTATGTGTTTTAAGTAAATTTACACAATTGTCTCATCACTTCAATCTTCAGGTACCAATGGAAGTGTTTTTCCACACGGATTATCGTCCATTAATTCGAGATGCTAACAATTATGTTTTGGATGAACAGACTCAGCAGCCCCCTCACCTTATGCCAGCTCCTTTCCTGGTGGATATTGATGGTAACCCCTACCGCCCTGTTATGCAGAGATTAGTTCCAGGTAGAGAGCACTGCAAAGATGAACAACTTGTACCTCAAGTTGCAGTCAATGAAGAAGGTAAGTAATGTAATACATGGACCATTGTAATGGTGGTGCAGAAGTTGTTTTAAATGGTCTGATCTGGAGAAAGTTTGTCCGTTGCCTTGGTGTTTCTTCTTGTTTCTTTTTTTTAAAATTTATTCTTGTAGATTTTTGGACCTATTTTAACTGATACTTCAATATCTATGTTACTGTTATAGAGAAGTTATATCTTGGTGTCTCAAGGGATGTTCAAGTCCCAGTTGAGCCTTCCTACTTCACTTAATTTCTGTATTTTGGGATTTCTATCTGGAAGTCTCCTACCATTTTAAAAATGGAAAAACATATTGGACATAGTCAAGATATACACAAAGATGGGGTGGTCATGCTAAAAGTGCCTCTGATCATTGATCTGGGGTTAAGCATTAATAGTGGAGCAATTAAGATATTTGATAATTGACTTATATTTGTGTTTAAAATAAGATTACCAATTTTTATTTAATCAGTAATTAGTGTTTCTGAAACTAATTATTTTTTTGTTATGTTGAAGCAGTTTGTTTTTCTGTGATTGATAATGGATATTCCTGCATAATTAATTTGATTAGGTGACCATGAAGTGATAGATCCCCTGCCGCAGGATGGTGAGGTTGGTGTAGATGCTAATGGACAACTTGATCGAGACTGGCCGAATTTAGATGCCATGATAGTGCGTCTTCAACGAGAACAAGACCAAAGGTTGGCTATCCAAGGTAGTAGTACACCAGTCAGACCTCAGCCAGTACAGAGGCGTAAGTTGCTAGATTATTTCTCTTCTTGTTACCTGTTCATCTCACAGTTTCACACATTGCTAGTTTGTGTCATTTGATTGAACCAAGAACTTCACAGCCAAGTTTTTCTGCTCTCGGCAAGCTTTTCCATCTTAACCTCTTCACTCAAAACACAAAGTGAAATGAGAAGTGGTTGGCATTAGGAAGGGCTTCCAGTTGTAAAATCCATCTCAAAGCCTATGGTTGGAGCTCGGTGCAGCCCTCTGGTTCATTGGTTCCTGCTGAACCATCTCACTTATATCAACAAGGATGTTAAATGCTGATGATGTTTCTCTGAAAATCTTGGAGGCCCCTGCAGAGTCATGTGCTGCTTTTCCTCCTCTAACCAAGAGAGCGCACACACACACACACACACACACACACACACACACAGCTCAAGTAATGGTTATAGAAATTGTTGCCCCTGCTTGTTTGATCATCTTAGCAAGCTGACCACATAATACTGACATAGGCTTGGTTTTAACCTGTATGTACCCAATGCAGTGTTAATGTCCTTACAAAATGAAAAGTTGTGTCTTTCCGTTCAAAACGAGAAAACATTACAAGATAAACCTTGTTTCACTGTAATTATATTTTATTTACTTTATTTCAGGTGCCAATCACCTTATTGGTATGCGGAGGAATGGAGAAACAATAGGTGTCCGCCAGTCTTTAGAGTATATTTCTCAAGTTGCAACGCGCAGTGAAATTCTAGCGCTGAGTCGGAGAGTTATTGTGCATGCAATGGATCCTTATGAAGCCAAGTAAGTGATATTGAAATTGTTAACATTCTTGCTTGTAATTTAGAAAGGATTGTTTTACATTATTGAATTTGTCCTAATTCCTTTTACTTAAACATACATATAATATATATATGTATTATATGTATGTTTAAGTAAAAGGAATTATATATATATATATATAAGCAATGTTAATTCTCTAAATGAAGTATTAACAGTAACTGCACGATAAAGTGTAGTATATTGCCACTTAAGTGTGGCTGACCCCTAGGGGTGGATGTTAAAACAGGACACAGTCGTGTGTCGATAAGCCAGCTGGAGGAGATGTCCTCCTGGGGCTAAAAGCAACAGTAACATCCACCCCTAGGGGTCAGCCACACTTAAGTGGCAATATACTACACTTTATATATATATATATATATATAAAATGTATTTTAGGCCACAAAAAGCACTGGTGCTGGTGTCACTTAAAGAGCACCCAGTACATTCTGTAAAGTGGTTGGTATTAGGAAGGGCTCAGAAATAGATGATTGGAGCCTGGCGCAGCCTTCCAGCTGTCCAGCTCCTGTCAAACCATCCAACCCATGCCAACATGAGAAACGGACATTAGATGACTCATACACTATGAGTAATTGGTAGAACAGTCACTTGGCAAATAATGGATGTATGCTTTGACTAATATATCTGGCTATTTCATGTAGCTGTATAAATCTTTGATTTCAGCATCCATGTTTCTGTATACTTTCACTGAGTGCTCCTGGTTAGACATACTCCTTTACTTTCTTGATTTCATCACTTTCTACTTCTGTTTAGCCTTGTGCTACATGTTCAGGCCGCGGGTATTTTGTTTCCATGTGGTTCATTTTAAGTACTACTGAGCCAAAGGTGTCCAGCCCTATCAGCTGATTTGTGGTTTTGATGTTGAGTATGATGTCATCATCTGCATATTGGTAGGATGGGAGGCATTTGCCTCGATAGATGTGCTCAAAGCAAAGCTGGACAAGACCCTAAATGCCAGTAGTCTCTTCAACGGCTCTGTTCTACCTGTGCTCTTATTTGCAAGTGAGACATGGGCTACTACGAAGAAGGAAAAAACATCAGTTGGCCAAGTGGTGAAGGGCTTTGGAAGGGTCTATGCTGGGGATATCATTACGAGATCGTGTCTGAAATGAGATAATCCTAGAACAGAGTTGGGTGAACGTGATCAGAGTATATCGAAAACCAAAGTGGCTCTGGGTTGAGCACATCACAAGGTTCCTAAACAAATGGATTCTACATCGATAGGAAGATTATTTAGTTAAATGATTTAAGATGGAAAAGGGTGCAGTCAACAAGGAATTAGAAGTGCATTGTGACCAGCAATGTATAACATATAATAGTCTGGTCAATGCATGCGATACAGACGATATATCTATATTTCTTTGTAGTTTATATATCTGTATAATTATTTCTCTAGCTATTGTATCCACCATCTCTAGCTATAATCTCCCTATTTAAATCTGTATAACCATATCTGTAATAATAGCTTGTGTTTCTTAAGTCAAAGTTTTTGACTTCAGATCAGGAGAAGAAACTCGTTCAGCTTTTACTGAAGAAGAAATAAAACGATTTGTAACGGAAAAGAAGAAGAAACCACTGCATCAAGGAGTTAGTATATTATCTATTTCATATCACTACATATACGGATGCATACAATGCTTGTTTGCTTACATTATTTTATATATAAGAGACATCAATGATCTGGTATAATTTTTAGTTTATATAAAAATCCTTTCTCTATATCATTGGTTCTCTGATAGACTTTGTAGTATACCAGAGATCTGGCATTAAAAAGAAAAAAAGAGAAAAACTACTGGCACACTTTGTAGGGAAAGTTGAAAAGAGAAAAGAATTAGCTTAAAGTTAAACTGCACTGTTTGAGAACCAGAACTCTCTCTCTTTCTATGTACACAAACACAAACAGTTATATAAATCTTGAGAATGTTATGTAAAAGGCAGTATTACCTTTGGTTATATTCCAACACATAAAATTTTCCAGCTATGTGTTTTTTACACGACTACTTATAAAATAGCTGATTTATTTTGTGTCAGTGCTCTAAATGTTTTCCTCCTCTATATCTGCTCATTTCACATTTACTCAAGAAATTACACAAATCATGCTTACTCAAATAGCATCCTGAAATATTCATTGAAATTATTTGTATTATTGATTTTTTATTAAGTGGTGTTTGTATAAAAATAACTAAATCAATGATACATTTTTCTTTCTTACTATAGTCTGATACTGCTAGTACAACCAACTATATGAGCACTCGAAGAACAGCAAATCACAGCTATCGAACACGGGCTAACAACAATGAAGAGACTAGTTGCAACCGTCTTACTGCCAGAGCTCTCTATGATACGGAAGAAGTAAGTATAGCTTTATTGTTGTATAGGCACAGTAACATAGGTACATTATTGTATTGTTCAACCCATGCCAGCATAGAAAACTGATATTAAACGATAACAAGGCACAGGCCTGGCTGTGTCACTAATGTAGGAACTGTAAGATTTTTTTAATGAATCTCTTGAGTTAAATAAAGTTGCTTAAGAAAATCATCTCCCAGAAGTCCTCCTCATAGTTCGTTTTTGAAATACAGGAATATGAAGAAATGGTCAGTTAAGATTGCCATGCAAATATCCTTCTCAAATCTAGTAAAGTGTTAGGGTCCTTTTTCTGCTTATTTCTTTTTTTTTTTTTTTAATCCTACTTTGATTCACTGATTGATGACGAAAGAGAAAACTTATCTAGGTGCTCCAGCATGGTCTGTAACACAATGTCTTGACACTAAATGAAGAAATTACTGCATGAGGAATGTTGTTGAACTTCTTATAAATCTTTTTCTTTCTTTTCTTCTAGGAAGATGGCAGTACTTCTGGAACAGAATTATGGGATGATAGCAACAGGTACAGTAAACTCCTGTTTTATTATATCATCATTTCTCTTCTTCTGTTTCATTCTAACAGATATCCCCCTGCTTCCCCTACTCAATTCTAGCACCTTGTACCTTGAAGGTCAACTCTGATACATTACCACTATTTTAATTGCTTTCTGCTCCTCCACCTGACCCCCCCCCCTCCCCCACCTTCTCTTCTAAAATGTAAGCAGTCATGCACAGTCCTGGCCCTTTTCTCTCATATTTTACTTATCCCTACTTCATTTTCTTCTATAGCATAAAGTTGCTCCCATTTAGTCAAGGAAGCTTTCTTCTGTCTTGTAATTTACTTGACAACCTCACTAGTGTCAGCATAATAAAAAAAACCTTGTACATTTTATCTTTACAGTGAATCTAGCGAGTATTCTGATTGGATGGGCGACCAGGGGATAAATTTACAGCCCCCAAAACGATCTCAACGAAAAACCAAAAAGAAAAAGAAAAAGAAAAAAGTGGTTTCAACTTCTGATGATGAGGACGATGATGATGATGCAGAGGGTAGTGATTTAACAAAGGAATATCAGAAACGAAAGAAAAAGCCTGCACAGAAAAAGAAAGGAAGAGCAAAGAAGGTCAGTTTGTCAACATAATTGGTTTCCATTGGGTTTACTAGTAAAATGTTTTGTACAGGCAGCAGAATTATCTGCTTGTGTTCAGATTTCTTTCTTATTTAAAATTATGATCTGCTATATAAAATGTTTGTATTCTGTTACTCGTGAATGATTTAGCGCAATTTATGAACATTTTAAGGTTGTGAATGACTAAGGTTTGTTCAAAATGGATTTTATCTTTGGAATGGCTAGATTGGTGGTTTTCAACCATTTTCTGTCTGTGGATCCCTATCATTCCTATTTTACTCTAGTAGACCCTCATTGTCATTTGATGTTTAAAAAAATCCCATTATATTTTTGTAATTAAATATTATTAGGAATTGTGTAAAAGAAATTAAAATACTTTGTGATTATAGGAGTCTAACGAATTCATTGTACATAAATTTCAACAAAATCTTATCTGGATCCAAGTTGAGAACCATTGAGATAGACTGTTGATACCATATAGCCATTAAAAAAAAAAGCTTTTAGACATTTAAGAAATTTTATTCTTTTTTGTCTCTTTCCTTCCAGAAGCGTCCAGAGAAAAATAGCAGTGATGATGACGATGATGATGATGATGATAACGATGGGATTACTGATGATTTTTTTCCTCCGAAGTGGCTGACCGATGTCTACCCACGCAAGGCACCTTATGTCCCTCAAATGGGGGATGAAGTTATCTATTTCCGACAGGGCCATGAGCAGTATGTGCATGCTGTGAAAAAGAACAATGTTTACAAAGTGAATCCCTATAAAAATCAACCGTGGCATAAAATTCCAAACCTCAGGGTGAGTCTGCACTTTAGCATTTTAGGGGGTGGCGGTCACTCTAACTTCATCACCTTGGGTATTGTTTGACTTATATTAATACTTCACTTACCCTTTTCTCTCAGTTCCCAGCAGTTTCAGAATATAAGTATTCTGTCTTCAGGAACTGAACTTGTGTTACTGAACTAAAAAAAAAATTCTAAACTGTAGTTTTTATTTCCAACACACACACATATATATATATAGGTGAGCTGGCAGAGTTTTTAGCACACCTGATAAAATGCTTAATGGTATTTTGTCTATGTTCTGAGTTCAAGATCTGCTGAGGTTGACTTTGTCTTTCATCCTTCTGCAGTTGATAAAATAAGTGCCAGTTGAGCTATGGGGCTTGATGTAATCAACTTACCCACTACCCCAAAATTGCTGCCTTGTGCCAAAATTTGAAACACATATTATCATCATTATTTAACGTCTGTCAAAAAAAAAATTGTTTTACATCATAGGAATTTAGAAAGTTTGAAGGATGTGAAATAATTTTTAATGGTAGAACTCAAAGTAGATACCATTGTAAATTATAGTGTATAAATATTCAGTTAAAAAACCCCTCGGATAGAAAAAGTTAATGTTTCAGTGTTTTTCTGTTTTAATGACAAAATATTGTCTGACATTATTCATTGTTTATTTTTGTTGTTTCAAGGAACAAGAATTGATGAAAATTGTTGGTATAAAATACGAAATCCGGCCACCTCGTTTGTGTTGTTTAAAACTAGCATTTATTGACCCTGAGACTGGACGTGCAAATGGAGGTGCTTTCAGCATCAAGTAAGTAATTTATTTACTGACCAGAGACCGTTTTCTTTGATGTGTGTGTGTGTGTGTGTATGTATATATATATATATATATATATATATATATATATATTTACACACATAACTTTTACATTCAGTTAATAGGCAAGCCTTTTGGTTTTTTCTGTCTGAGTGGCTCTCATAAATGTTATCTATAAAATCTCAACTGGTTGATGTACAAATTTTGGTAGGTCACTTGATCTATGATTAAGTGTTGAAGCTGAAACAATTACACTGTGGAAAGGACAGCGTATTAGTCTTTCAAAAATACATGCACTTATGGCACAGTTTCACTTCATCTGATTGAAGACTAAAAGATGAGTGTAACTGTTTGCACCAGTCAAGGTTGCAGATGGATGGCAAAACTTCTTGATAATGTAATATGCAATATTAATGATAAAAAAAAATTAAATTTTCTTTCTAAGTCACAGGCTCAAGAGGCCTGTTTACTGGATTCTGAGGTATTCTATATTGCCACTTCCCTGAGAGAATGCCATTTTGTTGAAGGATTATTCATTTTTGCCTGCTGAGTTGACTAGAGCAATATGAAATGAAGTGATTCATACACCACATTCATGCAATGGTATATTTATCATAAAGTGACTAACGTGTCTCTTTAACAGCATAATTTTATTTATATGGCATGTAAAGGGATACAAACTGGTGATATGAAAAGGACACCCAGTACACTCTGTAGAGTGGTTGGTGTTAGAAAGGGCATCCAGCTGTAGAAAATGGAGCTAAAACAGGACTGAAGCCTGGTGCAGCTCTCTGGCTTACCAGCTCCAGTCAAACCGTCTAGTCCATGCCAGCATGTCAAATGATGTGTGTGTGTGTATATATATATATATATATATATATATATATATATATACATATATATATATATGTCAACTTCATTTTCCTTTGTTTAAGCTCTGTGGTATGTATGTGTTCTCATACTGAAATAAGTAAATTTTGATTAAGCCACAAAGTTCATATGTTGAGAAGAGCAATAATGTAAATTACTTGAGCTAAGTGAATATTTTCTGTAAGTTTTGATACTTTTGTAGACTTAAAAAGAAATGCTTACAACATACATAATACATACAGGTGTATGTATTAGGTATGTGTGCGTATGTATATATTTATGTGTGTATGTATGTATATATATATATATATATATATATATACACACACACACAAATGAAACCTTCTGTCAAGTTGGTCGTGCACTCTATTGTGTTCCATCAATTTAATTTCAGATACCATGACATGCCTGATGTTATTGATTTCTTGGTACTCAAGCAAACATATGACAATGCAATGAAGCATAAATGGAAATCGGGTATGTAACTGTTTGGTTGGAAATTGTCTGTTGATGAATAGGCTGTGTATGTGCTGGTGAATGGGTGTGTGGCTCATTTGCGGCCTCCATTAAGTGTGGAGATGTCTGTATGTATGTAACCTTAACTACAGATATTTCCAAGAGAAGGTTTTGAAATTAAAACATTATTTGAAGTAACTTTGAAAGATTTAGCAAAATCATAAATTATTGGAATTTTTCAGAATTTAGATGATTACCCCTCTCTCAAACTTCTAAATTTTCTTGTGTTGCTTTGTAATGATGTGTCCCCTACTAAGATACATAATTCTTATTTTCAGGTCACAAGTTCCGCTCAATGATAGATGACATGTGGTGGATGGGCTCCATAGAATCTCAAGAACCTTTCCAGCCAGAATTTCCTGACAGCATGTACCAGTGTTTTAATGTGCAGTAAGTAAAATTAGAACATTTGTACCTGGAACTGTTGACACTCACAAACATGGAATAAGCATGCTAATGTAAACCATTTTTGATTTTTGGCGTGGCTGTGTGGTAAGAAGTTTGCTTCCCTACCACATGGTTCCAGTTCCATTGCATGACACCTTGGGCAAGTGTCTTCTACTATAGTCTTGGGCTGACCAAAACCTTGTGAGTGGATTTGGTAGACAGAAACTGAAAGAAGCCTGTCATATATAATATTTGTATACATGTATTAATATGTGTGTGTCTGTGTTTGTCCCTTCCCTTAATCATTACTTGACAATCTCTTTGCCAAATTACTGCTTATGTCAGAATTGACATAGTTATTTAATAACGTCAAGGAAGCTTACTTATGTATAAAATGAGGCTTGATCACTAACTATTTTAACTTTTTTCAGTGATGTCTTATCCAGTACCACCTTGCATAACAGTAACTTTTATTGTAATATCTTGTATAATGATGGTTTTATGGTGATACCATGTATAAGAATAACTTTTGTTGTATCTTGTACAACAATGGCTTTTGTCATGATATTTTGTATAACAATAGTCTTTATAGTTGAATGTTGCATAATGATGGCTTCTAAAATATCTTGTACAATGATGATGGTTTTTTTTCTATTTCAGCTGGGATAATGGTGAAATGGAAAAATTGAGCCCCTGGGATATGGAGCCAATTGATCCAGATCGTAAGTTATTTTCACAATATTTTAATTATTTAGTGTGTTAAGACATCCAGAGAATACAGTAGGTTTAAAATGGATGCAAACTGTGATTCAGCACAAATATTAGCATGGTGTGCTGAAGAGTTAAAAAATTTTTTTTTTCTTCTCATTTGAAGGACCAGACATATCATTGCTTTTGTCTGCTTCGGTCCTATTTACAGTTGAATGGCCAGCAAATAGGTAAATTATCTGTCTGCGAAAATATCTGCTCCAACAACTGGTATGCAAATAACCCAAATTTGCAGAACTATTCAATCTGTGTTCTTAAACTAAGAGGAAACTTAAACTAATTATTTAATTTAATAACCTATTACTAACACTTTGAAGATGAACTAACCAAGAAGTAACTTCTTTTTTTTTTTTTTTTGTTATATTCTAAATTACTAATGAAATCCTAACTTTGTACTAAAAATGTGTGTTAGCTTAACAACTGCTCTGCCCCACCCCCATTCTCCTCATCAGTACACTCATTGCTTTTCTCTCTCTTTCTCTCGCTCTCCTTTCCTTATAAGCAAGTTCTTATATGTGAGAGAGGTGCAAGCTTGACAGAAGTGACTTATAACCATCGTAACATCTTCTAACACTTCTGATATTATCTGGTAATTCATTCAGTCATAAAAAATCTTCATCCTCATCATTGATGTTCTGCTCCACATATCATTGTACTTCATCTGTACTGTTATCATGGTGTACTGTGTAGCTCGTGAGCAACATCAAAACTATTGCCAGCAGGCCGGGAGCATAGTGTACTTGCATGTTGTCTAGTAAATTCCAATGTTGACATTTCCCTGCTTGGAACCTTACAGTTTGTTTATTACATTTCATTTATAGGTGTTTCTCATTCAACAGGTCTTCCAACAGAGCTTGGTGGAGGAGTAGAAGTGACCCCTGAAGAAAGGAAATCTCATTATGTCCCCAAAGATGGAGAGTGGCCCAAAAATGGTCGAGATAATGAGTGTGATCGTATAGTAAAGGGTTTGGAGTATGTAATGGCCCACTCTATAGCGGAGCCATTCCTTACACCTGTAGATCTAAAAGCATTCCCACTTTATGCAAAAGTCATTGAATACCCGATTGACTTGACGACCATTAAAGAACGATTAGAACATAGATTTTACCGGTAAGTGTTATAGTTTCTGTTAGTTTGAAAGAATTTCTTAGTTCTTACCAACAAAAAAAAATCACCTTGAATTTTAAAATAATTATTAACATAAATCATGTTAATGTATTCATTGAACATTTTTGTTTTATCTATCTATCTCTATCTATCTATCTCTATATCCATCTCTATCTATCTATATATCTATCTATCTATATATCTATCTATCTATCTCTATATCCATCTCTATCTATCTATCTATCTATCTATCTAAACTTAAAAACACTAAGTACTGTGTTTGATTTGATTAAACATTTCAAGGTAGTGACCCAGTATGGCCACAGTCCATTTGACTGAAACAAGCAAGAAAAATTCCCCTATGATTCAAACATGTCTCTCTCCTACTAGCTGGTTGACATCCTGATACCCAGTTCTTCATTGTAATTTTTTCTATAAGTAAGCTTATGAAATGAATTTTACTATTAAAATTATATCAATGTAAACTCTTATCAAATGTCAGTTACATCTTAATTTGCTGTTTCTGTTGCAGACGGGTAAACTCAATCCAGTTTGATGTTCGATATGTGGAAACTAATGCTGAGAGGTTCAATGAACCAAAATCACAAATAGTTCGTTCTGCTAAAATCTTAACCGAAACTCTTCTCAGGTATATTAGGTAAGGATTGAACTTCTTCATTTCTCTTTCTTAAACTTCCAGCCTCCCACTGGGGATGTGAGGGTCTGATGCATGGGTCTAATTCTGTGTTTGTGTGTGTGTAGCATGAGAGGCAAGAGTATGATAGAGAGGAATAACAGATTTCTTGCTATAGAGGAGATAGATGGCTACACCAGCTGGAAAAGGGCAGATGATGGTGGTGGTGACGAGGTACGTCTAGCATCTCATCAGCATCATCATCATCTCTTTTTGTAGCTGGGGCCCGCAATGTATCTCTTGCGTGTTTGTGATGAGAAGAGACAAGATATAATTTGGCCTTCAGCACAGTAGGATGTTATTCGATGGCGATTTGGCTGCTAATTCTAACAAGTCAAAGGTTCTCTCATTGGCTTATATATAAGTTGGAAAAGTTGTGTATTGCCCATTAGATCCCTGTAGTTTTCAACAAGATCAGTTGTCCCTTAAAGTTTCATAAAATACTAAGCTCTACTAAATAGAAAATTTGGTGCCTGCTGACTATACTATTCTTTCTTGTTTACAGTGACACTAATTGTTATGACCCTCGCCCAATTTTAGCTGAATTGTGGGGCGAGGATGATCACCAGGCTAGTGAAAGTGATGATGATGAAAGTAGTAGAGATTCTACTAGCCGGAAGCGTAAACTGGTATGTATCTAACTTAAACCCTTTGTTCCCTATCAGGCATAAGCTATCAACAACTTCTCTCCACTCATCTTCATTCTGGGCTCTCTTTTCTACCTCCCAAGTTGGATTCCTGCTTTTTCAGTTCCCTAAATATCCTATCCTATCTGTTTCCCTGGCTGTATGTATGTGTAAGAAGACCCTACCTTTTCAATTGCAGGTACAATCCATTTAATGGGTCTCTGTACAGTTTACTTTTACTTACTTTATCCCTATGCTCCCTATGGCGTATAGGGCATCGATGATTTTTCTCCATTGATCTCTATCCTGGACTGTCTGTTCTGCTTCTCCTCAGTTGGATCTCCACTTCCTTGCCACAACCTCTTGAATTTGCTGCATTGTATCATATGGCTCCCTGAGGGAAGGCCTTTGCCTCTCAGGTCCTTTTGGTTTTAAGTTGTCATAAATATTTTCTGTAACTTGATTGTGTAAGAAGTGGTAATGGCCCTATTTTTACCTTTTTTACCTCCGGGAAGAGGTGGTCCATATTAGGTTTTATTCTTTGACTTGTCCAGCATGTAAGGCCCTACTAGGAGCTAGCACTGCACTGGCATAGCTCTCAGGGTCATTGAGGCACTCAAACTACCACACTGCCACAGGGGACTGGTCATTGGGGTAGGAACTGGTATATATACCATGTTATCAGTTGATCACTTACTCTAGAAGTGACAGTTTTTACTATGTCATTAGTTTGTCTTCTATATTGACCACAGTAGTTGGTGTGGGGGTCATGTTGTCATTGTTTTAGGCATCTGTGTCTACGGGTCTTCAGTATCTCCTAAGTATGTTATGGTGTTGTTATTTAGTTGGCATTGGTCCAACAGAATTATGAGTGGAAGGAATTCCAGCTTTGACCTTCCAGGCTGTCCCTAAGGTACAATGCACCCAAGACCATATCAAACAATTAAGACTATAAGGTGTAAGTAACTTCAAGGAGATTTGGGTTGTATTTCTAGTAGGATGAGTAACTGTATAGAGGCTCCTTTGTTGGCTTGAGGGGTCACTGTGCCAATTTGTGACCTGTATTCAAACAGACAGGTCAGAAGTATGTTCTTGCTTACGGTATGGATGTGTCACAACTAGTGACTGTATACAAGTACTGGCACTGTATCAGTAACATTAGCAATGTGACAAACTAGGAAGCACTTTACCATAAATGTAATTGTTCAGGAAATCTTATTTACATGGTTTTATTTATCTTGGTTGTAACCATTTTGCTTCACCGAGAAAACCATGAACATCACACGACTGAACTTTAGTCTCATAGTTTGTATAATCTATCAATATAAAGATGAGGTAGACATCTGTCTTCTCTGACCCATTCATTCTTATATTTTAATCTCTCTACAGCGAGCTACAACAGCTGCAAACAAAAGACGACGTGCTGAGACCCAGCAAACTGACCCTGATGCCTGGAAGGAACAGTGTCGAGACTTACTGGAAAGGATATTTGAATGTGATGACTCTGAACCATTCCGAACTCCAGTAGATCCAGAAGAATACCCTGTAAGTATTGTAACTTAGGTTGTCTTGAACATCCTGTAGCTTACATTGTCTGGGACATCCTGTGATGTTATGTTGCCTGGGACCTTCTGTGATGTACGTTTCTTGGGGAGTCCTGTTGCATATGTTGCCTGAGGCATTCTGTGACCTGTTGTCTGGGGCATCTTGTGACATGTGTTGCCTGGGGCGTCTTGTGACTTATGTTGCCTGGGGTATCTTGTGACTTGTGTTTGCTTCGGCGTCTTGTGACATGTGTTGCCTGGGGCGTCCTGTGACATTTTGCCTGGGGAGGGGGACTCTTAGAATGTATGTTGCTTGGAGCATCCTGTGGCTTGTGTGGTCTTGGACGTCTTAAGGTTTGTGTGCTTTTGGACGCCCTGTGGCTTGCGTGCGGCCTTGGATGTCCTGTGGCCTGCCTGTGGTCTTGTATGTCATGTTTTTGTGTGTCTCTATTCCCACTGCTTGACAACTGGTGTTGGTTTGATGATGTTCCTGTAACTTCGCAGCTCAGTGAAAAGTACAGATAAAATGAATACCAGATTGAAATTTTAAGCACAAGGATTGATTTATTTGACCAAATGTTGTTGAAATTTCTGCAATGCTGAACTAAATAATCAAATTTTGCCTTTTAGGATTATTTTGAAATTGTCGAAACGCCTTTGGATTTTGCCACTGTGCAAATGCGGCTACATAAAGGAGAATATGAAAATCCCCTTGATCTCAGTAAAGATGTGCGGCTGATATTCCAAAATTCGAAAGCCTACAACACAAACAAACGTTCACGTGTAAGTTTTTTTCTTTGTTTTTAAGTTTTTTTTTTTTTATCTATATCAGTGGTTCCCAATTTGGTGTTTGCAGACCCCTGGTGGTCTGCAAAGGTCCGTGAACTAAATTCAGAATTTTATATATATATATATATATATATATATATATATATATATATAAGAATATTAAAAGGGATCTATGGGAAAACTATTTTTAAATAAAAACTACTGTCCTATATCCTCGCTGTGTTTATTTTATATCTTTGGGTTTCTAGTGAGAGATGGTTTATTAACAGATCTTCATTGGAACAAGAGAAACAAGTGTCTCTGCGGCACTTTTAATAGTGCAGTAAGGTCTCTATTAGTTGATCTAAAATAAAATAAAAAAAACAAAAACCTTTTTTGAAATGCTAGCCGTATGAGACACAACTCATCATCGGGCAGGCCGCATTACTAAAATAAAATGTAACTTTTGATAGGTGTAATTATAACGGCAGTCCTGCAGTTTGCACATGGCTGCAAGTCTGTCTCCATATGCTTTAGAGTTAACTCCCCTTAACCAAGTGCGTACGCGTACGCACTCGTTTTCACTCTGCTTGTCTTTATACATATATATAAGCATTGCTAGAAAATATGCATTTGCCACTTTGCTCTTGAGAAGGGAAGCCTCACTTTTTTTCATCAGGACTTGTCATAAGACATCATGCACCTTCTTACTGCATATGGATACACCTAAGTTATGACTGTCTTGAAAGAGTGGTTGAGATGAGACTTTACATAATTCTGTTTTTTTTTTTGTTTTTTTTTAATTTTTATTCTGTAATCTGTACTTTTTGTGCTCTATGTAAATATCCATCTCAAGCCTGCTGGTGTTTATCTACCTTACTACTTCTCTCTCTGTCTGTCATGTATATATATCATTGTATTAACCAGACTATCAGATGTTACACATCGCTGGTCACAATGCATGAGTGTAGCAGATTTGGTTTTACCCAGCTTTGCTGTAAGCACATTCTTCATAACGATTAATGCCTTCCATCCTGCTCTTACTCTCTGAGATTTCATCATCCATATCTTGGTGCATATTCGCTGTATGCCTTAATTAAACCTACCTCTTCCCACATCTTCAGATTGAATGTACTTTCCTTTTCCAGGCCTTCTGCTGAGCCATGGCTATCCGGCTTTCTCAGTAAGGTCTGCAGCCGATCTGTGGCTTCCTGCAATGAGCACAGTGTTCTCTGTGAATCGGAGGTGTGTTAGTAGCTTACTGTTGTTCATACCACCTGTCCAGTCACTGTCTCTGATGATCATTTCTGGACATGTGCTTGAAGAGCTTTGGAGAGATGCTGTCTCTTTATTTGATGCCCTTCTTGATATATTTTTTAAATATATTCTTGATGTTCTAAGGCAATGGTTCTCAACCATTTATTACCTAAGGAGTAGATGAAAATATCACAGAACAGTTGATACGAAAAATTTAAATTAGCTTAAAAATCATACAATTTGAAATGTTATGGCATAATACAATAAATTATTGAAAAGAAAACAATTACGAATGTATTTCATTGTAGTATTCCGTCAAGGCAGTTCCGCAGCATGGCTGCTGTCCAATGACTGAAACAAAAGATTATACCTTCATTGGTTACAGGTTTCAAACCTGCCAACCATCCCTGATAGGTTTATTTGTCTCTCTCTCTCTATTTTCTTTTTGTTATTGTATATTTAACTTACTTAGAGAGAGAAAGAGATAGTTTTTCTTTCATTTTCTATTATGTATTTCCTACATTTTCTTTCTCCATTGTAGATTTATGCTATGACATTGAGGCTATCAGCTATGTTTGATGAACAAATTAGAGAAATTATTAGCAACTGGAAAGCTGCCGTTAGAAACAGCAGATCAACAAATTCTAGTCAGAACAGGTAAGTGACATGCTAATGATATTAGCTAATTAAGAGGAGAACATACATAAGCTTGATGCTTCAGATTTATAAATGGGGATGGACTGGTGAAATGAAATGTTCTGACTTACATTCTATACTCCAGATCACTGTATAATTGTAACTATCTTAAAAATATAATTGTGTTTTGTGGCTATGTGGTTAAGAATTTTTTTTTCCAACCACATTGTTTTGGTTTCAGTCCTACTGTGTGGTACGTAGGCTAAGTATTTTCTATTAAAGTCCCTGAACATGTTTACATTGGCAAAATGACCCTCCTAAGGTACAATGTTTCAACACATTTTACATCAAAAATTTTTCAAAACAAGTACACAAACTTTTGTGTATGTTAACAGGAAATCCCAGTAATCCAAGAACATGTTAATGATCAAGGAACAGCTTTAGTTTTCCTGATAGTTTTTAATGAAATCATATTTTCTCTCTCTCTCTCTCTCTCTCTCTGGTAAAGTTAACCCCAACTTTTTTTTTTTAATTTTTTGTTATTTACTACAGGAAAAGAACTTCCAGGAATTCAGTAAAATCAGATGGAAGTTCTACAACCACTACTAGAAACCGAACTTCTGCAAACAGTAACCACTTGGGTTCAGCGTCTCAAGCAGGCAACCACCCATCGACATCTGGCTATCTTGCACCGTCCAGTTCCGGTCTCACTACATCAGTGGTCAACAGTAGGAGTGGGCGTGGCTCAGCGACACCGTCCAGCAGCAGCAGTTTCAGCAGCACCAGTAGTAGCACCAGCAGTGGTACCAGCAGTGGAAGCAGCGTTGGTAGTCTGAGCTGCAGTACTATTACTACCAGCAGCAGCAGCAGCAGCAGCAGTAGAAGCAGCAGCAGCGGCAGCAGCAGGTTGAACGGTTATTCCAAGTCTACATCGAGTTCAGCAGCAGGCTCCTCATCCCCCTCCTCCTCCTCATCCTCAGGCAGCAGTTCAAAACGAGGAAGCGGTAGCTTAAAGGCTAATCACAAAGCTGCAGCTACAGCAGTGATGTCTCAATCAGGTAGATCAGCATTAACTCTATTCCTCTTTGCATTCATCCCATACACCTTAACTTTCTGGCCATTGCACCCTGTCACAGTGCAGCACCAACTTTTCCAGATATTTGGTTTGCTGAAAAAAAAAAAAAACCTGTGGGGCCTGTTTTCACCACAAGACTAAATCCTAAATATAACTCCATATATATCACACTTAACCCTTTTGTTACTGAATTTATTTTGAGATGCTCTGTGTTTCTTTCAATTAATTTTGAATGTAACAAAAAATTTAGTAAAATAACTTGTCAAGGTGCTTGGATCAGTGGTTAGAGCGTCGGGCTTACAATTATAAGGTAGTGAGTTCGATTCCCAGACTGGGCTATGTTGTGTTCTTGAGCAAGACACTTTATTTCACATTACTCCAGTTCCACTCAACTGTAGAAACACGTTGCGATGTCACTGGTGCCAAGCTGTATTGGCCCCTTTGCTTTTCTCTTGGATAACATTGGTGAAGAGGGGAGACTGGTATGGATGGGTGACTGCTGATCTTCCATAAACAACCTTACCTGGACATGTGCCTCGGAGAGGAACTTCCTAGGTGCAAACCCATGGTCATTTGTGACCAAAGGAGGTCCACTCCACCACCTCAATAGTTTAATTGCTAATTAAAAGAATGTTGTGTCTAGTTGATGGATTAATTGTTGTGTGTCTGTTTGTTGTAGATATCTGTGTTACCTCCAGTGGTAGAGTTGTAAAGAAGAAATCTCTGGTTGAAGCGTCGAGTGAAGACAGTGATCTTGATGAGATATCTCGGCCCCTTGCAACACACGTATCACCACGGGCTACTCTGAAAAGACGGCGCAAAGAAAGGCTTGGCAATGTCGACGACGATGACTCTGACGAAGAAAAAGTAACAAAAAAGAAGAAAGTGAAACATAAAAATGGGTCTTTGAAGAAGATGAAAATGAAAATGAAGAAAAAGAAGAGTAAAAAGAAGAAGAAGAAGAAAGCTGTAAAAAGTAGATCAGGTGATGTGATGTTCTTTTCAATTATGTTCTGTTTGTTAATTGTGAAGTGAATGTCTTTGCAGAGGGTATGAGACATTTGGCACTGCCTTTGTGGTGCTATGTATTTGGTGTTGCTGGACTCGGTACTGACTTAGTTAACATTAAGTATTTCAATGTTTCTCTCTCTTCTCTCTCTCTCTCTCTCTCTCTCTCTCTCTCTCTCTCTCTCTCTCTCTCTCACAACTCTTCTTCTGTTTGTGTCTGAGCGTATTCCTCTGTGTGTGTATGACGAGAGGGAAAGTGTTTATGTCAGCTTTGATTCAGATATTTATGGAATGTTATTTCACTAAATCTCTCATAATTTAGTTAATTAAAACATGAAAAGAGAATGTATTCTTAGAAATATAGTTAGAAAGGGGTTAAGTGATCCATAAGGTTGGGTTGAGGGTTCACAAATCAGTTGGTTACTGATATGTCTTTTATATTCTCTTTTATCTTTTATGCATTTCAGCCCAAAGGCTGTGGCCATGCTGGGGCACTGCCAGTATAATTACCTTTTCAGTGTCCATTCTCATACGGTTGTCATTTGGTGACGGAGAAAGTTTGAGATTGCTGTCCCTGTTGGAGTTTCTTGTTGCAATGTAAGCTCCTCTGGGGTCTAGGTGCTTCTTCAAAACCTCTACCTCCATTCCATGTGGATCTTGGGGTTTTTTTTTACCAACATATTAAATAACAAGCTATTGCAGTACCTGGTCCTTGTTTTAGACCGGATGGTGGCACCTTTGGAACAGTGCAGTGGCATCTTGCTTGAGAGCTTGTATAACTTTTGGTGCCAGTTCTCCAAGGATCTTCTCTGTGTATGTCATTGCATATATCTCTTCCATCTTCACACCAAAGACTAGTTGTAATTCTTTCAGTCTCTCCCAATAACTCAACTCTTTCATTGATGCAGTTTTCTTGTTTTACCATTATCCTTTTACTTGTTCCAGTCGTTTGGACTGCGGCCATGCTGGAGCACCACCTTAAAACTGAATTGCTTTGAATTATTTCTTTATTTATTGCAACTTTGTATTAATTTTTTTTTTTTTTTTTTCCATTTTGTGTAGACACACCACTTCCGCTGACCAATGGACACACAAAACCATATCGGACGCGGGCGACCACTGGATCTCTAAAGCCACGCAAGTATGAAGAGGAGAATGAATTACCTTTAAGGCGCCACAAAAGACGTCTTCGTCAGCTGAACCTGTCATCATCGTCAAGTACATCGTCTAGTTGTAAGAAGCGTAACTCGAGATTTAGCAGCAGCAGCTCCGCCAGATCCACAAGTTCAACTTCCAGCAAGAGCTCTGACTCTGCGTCTTCATCAGATTCTGAGGTCACCCCACAAAGTGACTTGCTTACAGACAATGATACTATTCCCCGGCGGTCAAAGCGCGCGGCGACGCAGCGCAGCACCCGGGCCACTCAGAACATCTACGATGTATCAACTCCCGAGCGGCGAAACAGACGCTCACGGCAGGGTGGCGGTGATGACGACGAGGGTCGTTTCAATGGTGACAGCAGCCACCAGTCTTCGTCGCAGTCTCCTGTTATGATGACACGGAATCAGGGTCGACGAACTGTCCGGTATCGTGAGGATAGTGACTTTGAGTATGGAGATGTTAGTGATGACTCGAACACATCAAATTTATCTGAAAGTGGTATTATCTCCCGTAGTCGGAAAGGACGTTTAAGACAAATGTCTCAGAGATCCAGACACAACTTAGTAGGGGATTAAACAAAAAGACAAAAAAAAACAAAAACTGGAAATTTTTTTAAATTTTATTTATATAAACATATATTTTTTTTTTAACAAGTTTATTTTATTTTTTTTTTTCAAACATAGCTTGAAAATTTTTTTTTTTTTTTTTCAAGAAGGAAATAAATTTTTTCTTTCTATTTTTCTTTTCATTTCCCCCCATTTATTTATTTTATTTTATTTCTGGTTTTTTTTTTTTTTTTTTCAACTTTCCCTTCCTTTGTCCTAAATACGGGCTGACAAAAATTTTAAAAAACACACAAAAAAAAAAGAAACAAAAACAAACAAACTATAATTTGTTAAAAAAAAAAAATCCTCAACAGAAGCTTCTGAAATCCAAGTGTAATAAATGTCTGCACCATTGTCTTACTAAATCTGCCATCCTTTGAACAAATATGTCTCCATTATTATGTTACCTTTTGTCATTTGTAATATAGTGCAGCTGAGATAGAACACCAACACATACATAGATACACTATTACATCACACACACACACACACACACATAGACGTATCATCTTCCACCACACTGTACCATAGACATTGCAGAAACACAACATATTACATACATTACATATTGTACTCTCTCTCTCTCTCTCTCTCTTTCTCTCTCTCTCTCTCTCTTTCTCTCTCTCTCTCTCTCTCTCTCTCTCTCTCTCTCTCTCTCTCTCTCTCTATATATATATATATATATATATATATATATATATATATACACACACACCTCACTGTATATTCTTCATGCCACTTTATCCCATTCCACTTCATATTCTGTTTCTTCCATTTCCTCCCCTCTTCCTTCCTTCTTTCCTTTCACTTGTTAAACTTTCACACTATATCGTATAGAGACACTCCACACTACCTATATACACACACACACACACAGACACCTGATTACACAACCTACAAACTATACTATGCATCATCTCACTCACGCACACAACACACAAGGCGACACACACCTCACCTCACAATGCAACACACAAGGCGACACACACCTCACAACACAAGGCGACATATACAACACAGACATATTTGAGTTCTGAATTTCAATCCAGAAAGACAGCAAAATGGTAAATTGATGGTCTTGTCTGGGCTTTGTGGTTCTTTTGTAGTGTGATTGTTATTTTCTATGAAATGATTCTAATTCTATATAAATGTTGATTCCCTCATTGCTCTCTTCTCTACAATCATTCCGTTTTAGAGAGATTTCAATGGAAGAAATCACTTTCTCTCTCTCTCTCTCTCTCTCTCTCTCTCTCTCTGAAGGGTGATGAACTGGTGGAGCACTGGACAAAATACTTTGCCGTGTTTCAGTTTCATTTCTATACACTGTTGGTTCAAGTTGGGGGTCATTTAGCCTTTCAGTGGACTGGACTATGTACAGAAGTTGGTCTTGTGCCTAGTCAAAAGGGAACTAAATGTTTTAAGGAGTCTTAATTTCATGCCATGAACAAACTAATGCATAATTGATAATAATAATAAAATAGCTCTGGATCATATGTAAGGTGCATCACATACAAAATCTTTCTATGCATTAAAATTGTATAACTCCCAAAATTTGTATACTTGGAGCTAAATATTTTCAGGGGTCTTTTCATCTCATGCCATGAACAAACTTAAATACAATAAGTAATAATAATAATGGTAATAATAAAATAGCAATGAATTCTCTATAAAAATCTATGCATTGTTTAAAATTGTATAACATCAATGTTTTTTGTCTTTTTGAAAATAATGTAAGGGTATTTATTTATTTTTTTGTGTTGTTACACAGCAAGAGTCTTCAGTTCTTTCTAATGGTTAATAACTAATTTGTTTTTCATTTAATTTTAGTTAATTGCTATAAACCAAGGTAGGTGGCGGAATTGTTAGCATTGCCAAACCGAAATGCTTAGTAGCAGAATTCTTCCAGCTTTTTACATTCTGAGTCTAAATCCTGCCACAATCAACTTAGCCTTTCATACTTTTGGTGGGGGTCAACGTAATGAATTTGCTCCTCTTCAAACTTCGCAGCCGATTTGAGTAAGCTGGTAGAATTGTTAAAATATCAAAAGCCACTCTTTACATTCTGAGTTCATATCCCACTAAGGTCAGTTTTGACATTCATTCCTCCAGGGTTGGTAAAATAAAGTACCCTTCAAGTACTGGGTTGGGGGTTGATGTTATTGAAAACCCCCTTCTCTTCAAAATTTCTGGCCTCATGTAAATTTTAAAAGAAACAAGAAAAACATGGGTTTGTTTAATATGGAAATCCAATTTTCAAATCTTGGAAAGCATCAGTGATAGGAACTCTGTAGGTTTTGTGAGAAATTGTTTTAGCTACAAAGTGTTACAAGATGATTTTGTTTTTTATTATTATTGTAATGAATTTTTTTTTTTTTTTTAGTTTGGCTTTCATTTTTGTTTTATACTTATCAACTTCATTTAATTTAGATACTAATGTTTTCCTCTCCTAACATCTGTTTTACATCTTAAAGGAATTCACCTGCTAACCATTCCCTACCATTATATTCACATTTCATCATAGTCATCTTGTAGCTAAAATGTTTCTTTTCTTTTTCTTTTTTTCTCACAAAAGTTAATAAAATACCTCACATTTGTTGTACATGCCATATACTGTAGTTTTCCCGGTACATTTCATTATTACAGTTTTGGTTTTAAAGTATTGACAACTGGTTTAATTAATTGATTGACTAACAAGCTTTCCCGGTTTCAAATTATGTTAAGTTTTGTGCTGTTGAGAATTTCTGGACAACTGCTCTGTCCTGTGGCATGACGATTGGTTAGAACTAACTCTCCAGTGGTTCACAAGTTCCAGCATGCTGTATATGGTATGCTACTGTCTGGTTGTGGACATAACTGTATTTCATATTGTAGTTAGAAGTGTGTTGGGGAGGCAGGGTAATTGAGTATGTTTGCTTGTTTTGTTGCCCTGTCCAATATCAGGGAAGTTCTTACACAGGCTGCAACTGAGGCATCACAAGGTGGACTGTGCTATTGTCTGACAAGGTGCCTTTACTGGTAACTTTGAATTTGTTCACATTTGATAAACACTCTCAGCCGAAACTTTCTGCCAGGTTTTCTCTTTTAGCATGGATCAGAGAATGAGACGGAGAAAAGGCAAGTGAGTGTGATTCTTCTCAGTGCTACAGATATTTGATTGGGGATGTAATTACAGGGAACTAAAGGGGTTGAAGTTAGACTGTTGCTGTGAGCCCACAGCCCCTTAGTGCATTCTCTTTGTCTGAACAGTGTTGTTAAAAATGCTACTACTCCTACTGCAAAATAATGTTTCTCAATGTTTTTCCTTAAAGAATTATCTCTCAGATTAACAGAACTGCCATGCAACTAGTGTGTGTGTGTCTGTCCGTGTGTTTATTGACCCAGGTAAGACATTGTTCACTCTTTCTCCTCTTCCTCATTACTAACATTGCTTCAGCCATTTTTGGTTCCTTCCCCCTCCCTTTTTTTTTTTAGTAACGGAACTATCTTAGGTTACAGTGTATAACATACATTGACAGACCATTCCATGTATGTTTACACACAGACATGTACACTCAAAATCTCCCTATAAAGAAGCTTATCCACTTCCAATAAAGAGAACTTTTTTTTTTTTGCTCAGTTGTAAATGTTTCTTAAAGATTTCGACAGTAACATATATACATAGTGTTCATAAATTATCTTCACAATGTAAAGCATGGCAGTGTGGAAGTTGTAAATATAATTTATGGACACCATATGTGTGTTTCTATTATATATATATATATATATATGTACATATAAAATGTGTGTGTGTGTATACATAATTTTCCATTGCTTAAATTATTTCAGAATCTTGATAAAGTGGAAGAAAATTATATTTCAGGCAGGGACAAAAACTGTGCTAAAAAAATATATATTTCCTCATTTAGATTTAATTATAATAGGGCTGTTTTGCATTTCACCAGTTTCTACACTTACTTCACACCATCACTGCCACAACAACTGTCATGGCTGCATATGCAGTCATTAACGTCTGTATTTCATTTCTTAGTTTTGTATAACTTTTAATATTCTAAAAAGACCCTGTAAATTGCATGTGGCGTTGATAATTTTTGTGAATTTAGTAGCTGTAGATAAATTAGTGGAATACTTGGATTAAAAGAACATTTCGTTAGAAATGGAAACATACCTCATTACTATTAGATATATAAACAATACCCTTCCATCTAAAATGGCTGACCTTGTGCTACAATTACAAAACAATTGTTAATGAAGCCTTGATATTTATTTTATGCTACGATTGCTCTGTGTTTAAACATAGGGTGTTGAGGTTAGTCTAAGGGGCATCACTGCGTGCGTGTGTGTACATAAAACTAGTGGGGAGTCCTCATTGTAATTGATCGCTGTCTGTTTTCTGGATTAACATTTTTGTAGCATATCAGAGAGGATTTTTTTTTTCTTTTAGGGATCAATACAGTATAGAAACTGAAATAGCAACCAATCCTTAAATCTCTCTCCCTATCTCTCTCTCTCTCTTTCTCTCTCTCTCTCTCTCTCTCTCTCTATCTATATATATATATATATATATATATATACACACATACATACACATACGAGGGGGTGCTGAAAAGTTCCTGGCTTGGGGTAAAAGAGAATACGGGAGGATTGATTATGAATTTTACTCGACATAATTCCCATCTCAGACTCACATATTACAGCAGTCCTTTATTTTTTTTTTTTTTTCAAAACCCTGTAAACGAACTTGGAAGGTTGGGCCTCCAACAAGGCCTTTTGCTAGGAACTTTTCAGTACCTCTTGTATGTATACTTTTACCTTGTATTTCTAGGACTCTCTCCTGTCCTGATGCACTGAAGTACAAACCATTTCTTATAGCCCAAATCGTTTTGGCTTTATATACCTCCTCCCCAATAAAAACCTCTTTTCTGCTTAGTTAGTCAGGCTTCCCTTTCAGGTTGGGCATTTAAACCTGATACTTTTTTTTTTTTTAATGTTCTCACTGAAAATTCCAATTAAAGAAAATGTGTATATTTTAATGTGAGACACATGTTGAATATGTTTTATATAATAAAAACATTTTCATACTTTCTTGACATCAACAAAATCTTAGTTAATGTTTCTGCTGCCAGAAATGTAAGATTCGACATCAAGTGGCCAGATAAGTTGTTAGGACTTTGAGCTCCCCAAAATTTCAAATCTCATTGATTAGGTCTTCTAGCCTTCACATTATTCTGTCAAATGTAATACTTGCTTGTTTTGAACTAATCCTGCATTATTTCAGGACTTCAAGGTGTTTAGAAATGGACTGTGTGGGTATGAGAGGCTGGTTTTAACCTACAAATAGGATATGGATTGGGTGTGGCCAGTTTATGACTTCCTGTCATCAGGACCCTTATCTGATGTATTGGGGATTCTGATATAAGGATGAATCCCACAAAAATATTTCACTTAATGTTTCTTCTCTCAAAATGTGGCCAAAGTGCTTTGAATTAACGAGGTCCCCTCCCCCACCAGTGACTAGATGTTGCGTTTCATGCTAGGGCCTCTACAGGTCAGACTACTGAATATGTGTATGTCACTGGCTAAAATAAATACCCCCCCCTCCCACGTCTGAACTCAAACATGCTTTCATTGTGACTATTTATTTACATAGTACGTATGTTGACTGGCTTAAAAACATGTAAAAAAGAAAACCAAAAAAAAATTAAATAAAAACAAAATTAAAGACTTTTTTTTTTAAAGTTTGAGATTAATTTATTTATCTAATTTGCAAAATTGACTTTTTACATCGTATGGTAATATTTTTGAAAAACAAATCTGATTCATAAAATAATTTTTTTTTCTTTGTCTGTCCATTACTCAATGCAAGCCAAAAAAAAAGAAGTTCCATACCATTCTTTTATTACACATGGTAATGATTTTGATCTAATTGCTGGCCACCAATTTCTTTGGTTCTTTATACAGCAGCCTGGACATTTTAACCAGAAAGTTTTTTTGTTTTTAAATCAAATTATTGTAGGGCTAGCTTGGATTTTTTTTGTTTTTTTTTTTTTGTCTCCTCTGCCATGACTACGGCTGACTACAGGAAGAAGACATGCTTCACAGCTGGGCATTAGACTGGGGTCCCTGGAGTGGAACAGGGTGGTGATTGCTGCTATTTCTAGCAGAATCACTTTATTTGATAGAAAAAAAAAATTGCTTTTACTTGAGGGGGTAGAAAATATTATAATCAAGTCTATAGTAAAGTTTGTTGATTATATGCATTCAGTTTTAAGTATTTTCAAGGGAGATTTAGGGATAAGACAATATCCTCGTTGAACAGTGGAGTGACTTTTTAGAAAATAAAATAAATAAAAAAACTCAATGTTTTCACAGTTAAAAGCAAAGAGAAATTAATTATATAAAAACACTTTGGCAATTTAAACACTAAATTGTTTCTCTTAGTATTTGTTTAGAAGCATGACTGTGTATCTGCTTTCTCAAATTATGGACAGTAAAAATAATAATAGTGGTAATTTGTAAATGAAATTTAAGAAACTGAATGTATGAGAAAGATGTGAATAGAAAATTAGAAATTTTCTTCTTTTTTTTTTTTTTTTTTTTTTTTTTGAAAAGCTATAAAGAACTATAGTGAGATAAAAACTGAACACTATGTCATAGGATATCAACATACAAGGTGACCGTATTCATTATGAATGAGTAAAAGTGAATTCACATCAACACTGGCTATTTTAGCTTCAATGTGACGATGACTTTAGTGGCATAGATGCAGTGGGTGAGGTATGGTTGTGTACAATATGAGAAATGTAAAAAAAAAAAAAGGTCCCTCTTCGTCAAGGGAGCTTTAGTTTGTTGGATGAGACGTTTTGTTGATAGATGGATGTTATACATGGCTGAACAATAAGCGCATGGGTGGATGCCACCAGAAATGGTCTAAAGTGTTCCAACAACAATGGCAGTGAAAAATTGAATGCTAACGTTGTTGGCAATGGCTATATTCAATATTGGTTTGAATAAATAGGCAATAAAAAAAATAAAATAAAATAAACTAGCAACAACAAATGGAAAATATAATAACTGCTGCTTACATTGATTTAAAAAAAAAAAATTCTTTTGATTAAATTGGAACTGGGAACAGCTTTGAGAATTTATTTTTTCACTCTTGAAAGATGGTTATTAATGGTGATGATGATGATGGATGGGCCAAATGAAAATAGAAACCTTGATAATAAATAATAATAAAAAAACTGTGGGGGGGGGGGATCCAAATTTTAGAGACTGTCAGATGGTTGCAATATAAATATATGACTTGTATTTATATATAAATAGATTTTAGTTTCGTTAAACAAGCTGTGCAGTTGATTGGTATCAAAGATACAGAGATAAGACAGGAATATACAGATTAGCAACTTGTACATGACAACCACCACCACTTATCTGGATACTGTAAGGCCTAACATGCTGCTCTGTGAAATTCTTCCATCTGCTACATCTTTACTTCTTGAAATGGAGCTGACTCACTTAACAAGCATATAAAGGAACAAAAAGCATGTGCTTACATTAAAATACACACACACACACACACACATGTATGCTGGGAAATGTTTAATTAGTTCAAATTTGTGGTATTCTTAAAACATTACAATAGTTCTTGAACATTTCTTTAGTAGTTCTGATCTTTAATTTCTGAGTATTTTTGTGTTATTTTACATCAATTTTTTTTTTCACTGTAGAAGACTCTTTTACTTAGTCATTTGACTTAAATCTATAATTAGTGTCCAATCAATAATGAAAATAGATTTAAGTATCTCATTTTTGTGGCTTGAAATAAGAATTGCTTCTGTGG